>NW_027316389.1:16893676-17168676 GCF_026437365.1 Eucyclogobius newberryi
AATTAAACAAATCAGAAATAGTCACCTTTATTTAGCATTATAAACATCAAACCAATACGTACTTTTCACACATTCGAAGTGGGCTGGGGGAATGGGGGCACCACTGAGTATTTCTGCACAGCAAATGGCTAGCAGCGGCCCTGATTTCAGTTCAATCCATAAAATCAGACTAAACTGAATTACTTTTAATCTCGCTGTTTATAATATCATTATTTTTTTCTTTAGAAAGTTTGATTTCATAAAGTTAGACATGTGAAAGAAAGTAAATGAAGGCTTTCAATGTTGTTTAGCCATGGAGCCAATAATCATGAATAATTATAAAATCGTGCTGTTTCTTAATAATCGTAACACCACATTCTGATATTGTGACATCCTTATATCCTTGTTTGAAAGATTACCACATACCTTTATTAAGCGTTTATTTTTAATTAGCTTTTTTTTAAATCGCAATCAACGAATCACTGCCCTTTTTGTTGCTCTTATCCAACAATCTTTGAATTGCATTTCGTTACTGTGTCGCCTCTAAATATATCTTGGAAGTACATTTCAGTGTATGTTTTACCACCTCATTCAAGTTTATTGTCCCTCTCGGAAGTGAAATTATAGCTCAGCTGCCAAAGTATAGAAAAACTTGAACTGTTTCTAATTACAGGATTGGTTGGCATAATCACAAAAGTGTTTATAATCTTAAACATGTGTGTGATACATGAACCTCAACCATCATAGATTACTAAAACATGTAAGCAAAGAGATATTCTTTTTGTTCTCTCAGCGCATGGCCATTTTTGAAGGGTTTGTGTTGAGTAAAGATAACAACTACTCGATTACCAAACCTGTTTAGTTGTGATTAGTTGCATTAGTCCTACTGTAAGGGCCCAGTAAGTTAAAATACCCGCCATGCATAAATACGACCTCCTGGATATTATGAACTCCGTGTCTGGTTTATTATCCATTCCAAGTCAACTGACACTGCAGTGGTCTATCCATCAAATCCCAAGTTCGCTACACATCCACAGAGCCAAGTGTTGCACAAGACATGTGGCAATCCACTATTCATGTGCCATTGGCGGCTATTACAGAGAATAAAACATGAACTGCTGAGAATACTGCTGCCGAGTGTGTTCGTTTGCCTTAAAGATTCACTTTGAGAATCAAGAATAACGCTGACCAATAATGAAGTAATATTACCAACAGTGAGGGATTGTGTTTCCGATATCAGCTCAGTTTAATTTTCAAGCCTCGTAGTTTTATGTGGGAGCCATCCACTGTGTCTAAACTTGCACTATCTCAGCTCGTTAATTTCTCTCATTGTTATACCATTTCAATTACATTAGTCTGGCTGGAGCAGTAAAGAGAGGAGTTGTGTAAAATAGTCCTTTTCTTGTTGTACGTCTCACTTCGTCAGTGCAGTGGAGGAGATCTTTTTTGTCTCATTTTAACTAAGGACTTGAAGGACTTAAGCACAAAATCCGGTATTTCAAAGGATAGACACAAAAAATATGAAAACACTAAATCATATCTGAAGGAGCGATGCAAATACAGAGACAGGTTAGTTCATCATCATTATGATGATAATGATGATGTGTTATTGCAATAGTAATCTTGTTATGTTATGTATATACAAATATTTGTCGCTTGTAGACTTGCTCACAGTGGGAAGAAGACCCAAAACTGTTACTCAAGTAAGTATCGTATCAAAAAGTAAAATTTCTTGAAAAAGTTACTAATGTAACTGAGTAGTACCCACCTCTGAATACAGGATTCCTCAAGATCAAATGAATATTATTATGATACAATGCCCAACCTATGGGAAACACCGCTGCATTATGTGTAAAATGTCAATGTAAAGGTGTCTGAAGCCTGAATGCTACATAATACAGGACCTTTAAAGGCACAAATTACACACTTGTGGGAGAGTTGAGGCATACTCTTTTTCATTATATACAGCAGCAGCCTAGACTGGGAGCCAAGGCGGAGGCGGGTGAGTGCCATAGACTTTTGTAACTTTAACTACAAGCCACCCGCAGCAACAATCAATCCCAATGTTTGCTCCTATTCTCTAAATGTCTAGCGGACATCGGCTGAAATGTCATGAGGGGACAGAGTAGAGAAAGGATACTCACGGACGCACAGGTCGCCACTCTCGAAGTAACCAGGGCAACACTGCGAGCGGCGCCGGTACATGGTGCGCACTCCCCGCCGGTAAGCCGTCTTATAGCTGATCCTAAAATATAGCCACAGCGACATGTCAGGGTGAGCGCTGAAGGGCAGGACAAATGGAGGGAGCAGAAGAGGTGCGCCGCAATACAAATATCAAATGTCAATGTATTTTTCATTGTGGAACCTATATATATATATATATATATATATATATATATATATATATATATATATATATATATATATATATATATATATATATATATATATATATATATATATCAAGTGAAATTAATCTTGTATTTTTATATTAATTCTTTGTGTCAGAATTTAAATCATTCCTATGTTCAAATATATTTTTTATTTTTTTTCAATGCTTCACCCAGAGGAGGAGCTGTTGTCCCAACGCTGCTTCATAGACAGACTATTTAATGGAACTAGGGATCTATTTGTAATTTTCATTTAATTTAATATGTTTGTATGTAAATTATAATGTTTGTGAGCAATGTGGAACTTTCTGATCTGGAAGGAGGCCATCATCTTCCTGCCTTTGATAATGAATAACGAATGGATAATGAACGCAATAGAACAGAGAGCTTCTTCATACCGGTGCTTGGTGCATTTGAACCAGTTGAGGATGTCCGTGCAGCGAGTGTAGTAGATCTGGTCAAAGGGGTGAGCGTACGACTCCTGCACCGTCACTGCGTAGCTGCAAGACACAAGTGTAGTCAACAACATCAGCACACTCCGGTGACAGTAACAATACCATTGTTTTGATATGCACAAGCAGGTCTGGAGAGGGGCTCTGGTGAATCATACCAGTGATATATGCGATCGGTGTCAGGCGGGGAATATTGGAGCACCTCAGGGATTTCATTTTACCAGCAACAAGGTGGAGCCGCTCTCCCTAAGTACCCCACCTCGGTCAGCCAATAATCTGAACAATATATCTTCACCGTTTCCTTTCCTCCCCTTTGCATCCGGGACCAAAATGATTCCGGCGTATTTCTCACAAATGACAGTAGCGAGAGCAACTAATAATTATTCCGTCTGGCTGGCAGTGGTGATAGATTGGAGTGAGAGTACGCTGATCAATTTGCCTGCGTATCTCATCTGAGGCGCAGCTCCTCCCCTCGCCGGTCGCACCACCACGCAGCAGTGACAATCAATAATGCTTTGTAAAGACTTTACAAAACACAGCCCAAGTTTGGTTGTGAGCGTGTGTGTGTGTGTGTGTGTGTGTGTGTGTGTGAGAGGGCGACCTTGCCTTCGTAGAGGATGTTCACTCACCTCTCCCAGTGGCTGCAGACGTTGGGGTCGTCAGGGTTGAGGCCCCACACCGAAGCCCCGTGGACCAGCACAAAGGCCAGCAGGAGACAGCACGGCCGCATGTTTTACTCTGTCAAGACAATAACAAGATGGCGCTTTACAGCAGGACACAGATCATTGCTTGGGGTACATTTTTAATCAAAAATGTAACAGTAAGAGACAATAGGCATTCTGTGTCAGTTTGTGCTGTATTTTTTACATTTCAAAGTTACCAACTACAAAAAAACAAGATATTTTAGGCTTTTCAGTGTAGTATCACTATTTGAGTATCCCTAAGAAAATACTGGTTTTATGCTTACAAAATCCAACAATCGTACAAAAATCTTAATTTTTTAGGAGAGTTTTTAATATATTTATTTGCCCAATAAAATGTCCAAATACTGGGCCGAACAATCCGAACAAGCTAGATAAAAAATGTGAAAGGCTACCAATATCATCATACCACTCAACTACTAAGTCACTCATTATAAAATATGTCTGAAGTGTAGCTTTTGAGACTTTCGTAAACACTGTCTCCTTGAGTGGGACCTTCAGGACGAGCGCAGCGAGGGGCTCAGATTAAATGCCCCTCCACTCTGACAGCCGGCTGATTTGTTTAGGGCTGATTTCATTAGACGTATGGACGTATAGAAGAGGCTGCGTGCTTGATCCACTGCATGGCAGTGATGGATTCACTGCCATCATGGGTCCAACCTCACTGTTGCTACAAAAGATAAACAACGGAGACAACATGAAAATTTGACACAAAACAAAGTAAGAAAGAAAGATTTATGGTGGCATGACATTAACCGCATTTCTGAACCGCTGTGTCCGAATTTTTGCTCACAATATGTCTGGAATTTACTTGTTGGGTGTTTGATGGTGAAAAGTATGAAAGCAAAAGACAATTTGTAACTAAAATTAAAATTCCAATGATTAGTTGAGGGGTGTGACTACAGTAGCTCAGAGCATTTGTCGAGTGTGATTGGTAAAATTCTGTGAAATCCAACTTTCTGAATGATCAAGTAAACAGCGATATAAAAATGCACTTTCTTGAGTTGAAATTACTTACTCTTGCTTCTAAATTTGTCACAATTATTCTAAGTGTTTTTGAGTGCCCAAAAAAGTAGGACAGCAACTAACGATTATTTTAGTAATAGACTAGTGAAGTATCTAAACTGTACATTCTGTTCTCCTCCATCCCACTCGGTTTGTTTAAACTCTTATACAAGATGTTAGGAGTACTGAGGCCTGTTGTAATTTATTGCTAGGAGTACACCAGGCGAAGCTATAGGCCGAAAAAGGAGATATAGGTTTGAACATCGGCATACACACGCATGACTTCATTTCTGTAACTTTCCCCTGGTGCTACCCAAATAAGGATACCTTTACATCTTGTTCTCTCATTGGCTAATCCGTTGGTACATGGATAGGGTCATACCTGTCAGATATTGTTTATCGGTCTTTGTGCATCTTCAGTATATAAGGGAGGTGCGCCCAGAGAGGGGGGTCCCTGATCATCGGAGACCCGGGCGCTGTTTTCTGCTGTCCTGTATTTGACACTGCTTTCTCTGTAAATAAACTACCTTGAAAAGATTGCAGAGCTTTGTCAACGTGAATCCTTTGTCTACACCCTACGCCCCAAACGAGCATTGATCCAGCCACCACACTAGTCAAACAATTATTTCTTTAGTGGATAGAAACTTTTAAAATACATTATCAACCAAATAAAGGTTGAAACATGGAGACTGAAGGCTTCTAGATGGAGAATACGCATGAATAAAATTGTATTAATCATGAACATTTGAAGCTGTTTATTCTTTTTGGATATTTTGATTTAATAATGCTACTGTCTTTGCCTTTTGTTGTGTGTTTTTGAATTTATATAATCCAGGTAATAATTACAATAATCAAAATACGATTATGATTATCTTTCACAGTCAAAGAGCACAAAAAAGCACAAGTTTGATGTATTATTACAATTAATTACCTAAAAAATCTCGATTATTGATTAACCAAACAATCTCGACACATGCAACAACAGAAGTAACTTAACCACCACCAAATGCAGTACTAACACACTAAAGGGCTAGGGTTACAGGGTGGACATTTAAAGATGGAGGAATTCTTAACATCGTGACTCTTCATAGATCACGGTTGCCCTGCTTGTGCTGAAAGTGCTATGGAAAGTACGCTCAATATTTGTGAGTGACTCTATTCAATAACACTGGCATTCACATGTTGGGCTAATCTGCTGCATTGATAACTGTATGCAGTTGAGCAACACGTGAAGGGAAATCGATGAGGCCTGACTTCCTCTGAGCAGCAGTTCATCGGAGCAGACAGGGGCTAAAGGCGTGTTCATTTCCCTAACAGGACGATTAATTAACACGCCTGTTACATACCAGCCTCTCCAGCGAGGTGTCCCAGCGACGACCTGTGTAAAGTGTTATTACTACAGGTGTACAGGTGTAGGTACGTAACAAGTACATTTATTAATACATCAAACTGCAAGCGTCTGTGCATTCTAACTAGGGCTGTGTAATTAATGGAATTTTAATCGAGATTGAGATGAAAGTAATTTCTAATTTTCAGTTACGCTTCGGTCTGTTTAATCGAGGTCTAAAATCCAAACCTCTGTCAGTAGAAGCAGGTGGTTTGATGTTTTTGTGCAATAAATGTTATTTTTCTTCTTTGACATTTACGTTTTTTGTATGGGAAACATTAAAAGTCTGTATTGTTTATGGTCAGGAAATTAAGAATTAAGAAACATATTAAGAAACCTATCCCTTGGACAGTCAAAGGTGGTAAACTTTGGAAGTCCTTGTGTCCCGATCTGAAACTGGACTGACTAAAAAACATTTGTGATGACATATCAGATAATCTGCCTTTGTATACAAGTTCAATTTTATTTTAATATTAGTAAATGTTATATTGTATGCATTCTTTATTTATATACTTTTATTATTATGAATTGTTACATCTTAATGCCAAAGGAAGTTCCTAGTTTGTGTATTCTGTTCACTGGCAATGGCAACAAACCATTTTCCGATTCTGATTCTAAATGTGAGTCAACCTTGTTTGTAAAAGCCCTTCAAAGGATGGAAATTGCAAATTAGCCTTGGCTGTAAGTGTTGTTTTTAAGTTTACGATATTAATTACACATCTAACTTTTTCCTCACACCCTTATTTTTTATGTCGGACTAACTGGAACACTGGTGAATACATTTAATTTAATCTACTTAAATTTTTAATCATATTTTTTTGAATGCCTTATATATTTTTGCTGACTAAAACAACAAAAAAAAAAAAAAATGTAATCATAATGACAAAAACGATGAATAAAATGACAAACCGGTACCTTTTGTCAACTAAAACTATAGCTAAAAGTAGATGTATTTTATGTCTCAAACTGGAACATAAACAAAGTCAACAACAACGTCCCATGAAGCAATGTAGTTTTATACTGTTCCAATGTTATAATTTAACCAATACCAGCCACCCCTAATACAGCACCCTCTACTAAAACTGGTATGCCTTCTTAGTGCCTTAAATGTTGACATCATTTTATATTCTCATGGAAAACTCTAAAGAAGGCGTCAAAGAATATGTCAATGTTCAATCTTCCCAGCAGGTTTTTCTAACAACGGGAGAAAAGTGAACTGAAAAATAGCTTTTGTCTTTCTCATCCTGGTGCACTTTCAGGTGAATGGTTACCAAAAATATCCATCAATCTCTACTGTAGGGGTTAGTTATTTGCTTCATAAAGTGTGATAAACTACAACATAAGTTAGGCACATGACTCGGAGTGGGTGATAAATAGATGGATAGATAAATACTTAATTGATCCTGAGAACTGGCTCTGTTGCTCATATGCATCACACACCGTTCCCCCCCACCAACTGCAGCAATTTAAATTCTTTGTAGTTGGGAATCTAGTGTCAGACTTTTCACTTGTTCTTGCACTTATTCTACAGCCCGCGCTAAAGACCGGGAGGCGTTCACTTCACTTTTTCAATGGCTTGTGGTTTGAAAAGTGAGTGGTGGCTGTTAGAGGTTGTAAGGGCAAAGAAGACTGTGACAGACCATTATCCCGGCACGTGGCCTAAACTCACCTACTCTCCTCCTGCGCTGTGTCTGCGCAAGTGACAGGAGGCGCTGTGCTGAGAGCGGGGTGACGACAGGCTGCTGATCTGTGGGAGAAGAAAAATAATGAGCTGCTGATGACACACAAGCCCCTTTTCCCCCCGTACTAATACGTCAATGCAAACTCAAACCTCTCAATGTGCCAAATTGACTCTTTGGAGATTTAAAACATGTTTTAATGGCGATCCCTCATCAAAAACATGCCTGCAGTTGGGTTTGGTTTCATTCATGTTTACATAATCAGAGTGTATCAAAAAATTGTTAAGCAAGTACAAATTGATACTACAAATTGATCCTTTCAACAATCCCATTTATACAGAAATAATAACACCTAAATAGGACAAAATTGGACCATTCCTGAACAGTTTTATCTGTATTAGAACAAGTAACTAACCACTATTTTGGTTGATTGATTGATTTAGCAATTATTCTTTTGATGTTTGTGAATATGATTTTTACAAAGAATACATTTAGAACATGATTACAAAATTGACAAAACAAAATTGCATCTTCAGTAGAAACACGCTAGAAACAAGCTCAGTGTTGTCTAATAATGTACTGTGACTGCACTAGCCAGTATGCTGATGCTGTTTCATCCAAAACAGACAAAAGTGGTCAGTTTTACTTCACCACACAATTCAATTTCCTTCCAAATAAGCTGTAACGTGTAGTGTTGGACATTTTGAAAACGCTCCGTTATTGCCAAAAGGCGGTGTAAATGGAAAGTGAAATTATTCCACAGGAACACATTTTATTTTATAAACGCATGAAAAAGCGAAGCAGAGATGTTCATTAATCTTTAAAATTACAGGACGAAACTTAATTTCAGCTTTAAAATGGCGGTGTAGTCCAGCCTCCACACAGCTAATGGGGCTACATTAACTCAAGAGCTATCCAAACAACACAAGAGGCTCATCACTGCACCTACAAGAAGCAGTTATCGCAGCTCATTAGCAACAGCATTATGGCTATGTTAATACTGTGCATGTAAGCAGCCCATCACCATGATCCCTGCAGGTCAGGGTCACAACCTCTATCTTTGTTTCACTTTCACTGTCGTCTATAGGAAAAGGGGATTATGCATCAGTTTAAAATGAATGTTACATCATATATTGTAGAAAGAAATCAGCTGTATCATCTGGAAATGTTTTTAGAAAAACAATACAATCCGACTCTTTTCCAAGAGTCATTCACAATCTGCGAATTGAGTCTGTTTTTTTTTTTTATCCTACTCTGTGTAAGCCCTCCTGATTCCCAGACTCTATTTGCAGATTGAGAATGACTCTTGGATGAGAGTCCAGACTATACAACTGAATTTTGTCTACAATAGAACACTCCTGGACGAATGAGGGATTACACGATTACATCATGTATACATTTTTAGAACATTATTGGATGAGACAATATAATACGTGTAGGATAGATGGGATTATTATTTATTGGCAATGATAAGGTACTGAATTGAAATGAAGACATTTACTTTGTGAAATGCAGAAAGCTGTTTGCTTGGGCATGTGCTTTTACCAGGCCCGTCTCTGTGGATGGTTGGAATTCTTTCAGCAGCATATGAACAAAACATCGGCAAAACCAGACCCATATAAAATGCTCATCGCTGAGGCGCGCAGGCCTCCTCCTGCTCATATTCACTAAACCAGTTTGTTTCAGTTTTCACATCAATGTGTTCCACACAAAGTGCTCCCCAGAGATGGGATCTGTCCTAAATGAGTTTTTCTCCAGTTCCTCGTCCTTTTGATTACACAAAATACAAAATGCCTCGTCTCCGCGGCGGCTCATCCTGCTGACAAACTGCTGAAGGAGCATCTCTGAGACTGTGATGGATCTACAGTACAGGCTGTTGACAGAGTGCATGTGGTGCATATAAGGATAAGGACCTCACCAACACGGCCACCATGCTTCACACACACTCTGACATTTATGTCTCTACATACCCCCAACACATATACATGATGAAATCCATGGGCTTTCACTGAGTGACTGATTCAAGTGCGGTGCAATTAGGCGCCTGTCCTCAAGATGACCAGCGCTCGGCAGAATGACAGCCTGGCAGCGGTCAGGAGCCAGCTCCCATCATGGAGTCAGGCCAGAACATCGTCGTTCCAGATAATTCACAAGTTAACACCCAACAACAGACAATGGAAACATCATTCGGTTTAGTGTTTTTAGCTCGGAGCGGTCAGAGAATGCCCAATCACATGAGGGATTCTGAGTGCTCCTGTCTTTGTCTGCCCACTCTGGCTGCTCCAAATTCAACAGGAGGTTCTATATGCAATTTTTATGAGGTTCCATCCATCCACTGAATCAGTTTTGTAATGACTACTGAAGGATTCCTGGCGCAATCTAATTTGCACTGATCTAAAGGTTACAGGTGTACCCATGCGCAAAGAGGAGATGAGCAGGGCCACCTCTGGCGCTGGCTGTCGTGCGGCGGCGGGAGTCATTAGGAGTCAGGCCTCATTAGAGCCAGAGCACCACACACAGCCCCAATCCCTGCTCCAAATTCTCCCAGCCCCACACGGCCCCAACACGGGTCAAATACAACTAAAATAATACGTAATTTACAAACTGCTGTTTAATAGCCTAATCATGACATCACCAAAAGGTGATGTTAAATTAAGTGTACAATACAAAGAATATCCGGAACCAGCACAATGTTGTGAGTATAAGAAAACACTCTTCATCCCCAAGTGAAAAATCCTTAACAACACTACTATATTTATTATAGCAATACTTATGCATAGTAACTTTGAAGAAGGGATGTTGAGACACCAGTGGCCTGAAACTACAGAAGACAAAGACACAATAAACAAAAGCATCAATCCTACAAACCTTTTTTATTCTAAATGTAGTTTTGGCTCCGAGTTTAACAGTCTGTCTTCCTGGTTTCATAAAATGGTCCGACAAGTGGACGACAAGTAAAAACTGCCCTCTTTTCTGATTCTATTTCTCTACATAAATGTCACTTCAGAGAGCAGCGAGTGAGATGTTCACAGTTTATGGGGTCGGGATAATGCAGACGTCCTCACAGAGCCCACTAAAACATTCCTCCAATGTCAACACAAAAAAAAAAAATTTCATGTGACATATGGTGTATTCATGAGGTCTTCGGGTGCTTGGGTTTCATGAGCATGTTATCTCGGAAACTCAGGATTTTGATGCCACCAATAAGAGTCTGCTTTTTAGACCTAACATTAAAATTGGTTGTTGTTAGCCTCCTGAAAAGCTCAATGTTGTTTGTATTGGAAATCATCCTATTATTTTTACTTTAGTTAGCTAACGTTTCATCGTTCATTAAAAAATAGTGTCATAAAAAACAGTGTGATTTGTGTTAATCTGTGATATGGACAACCCACAGTAAACCCCTAGTAGTAGTAATGTTTAGTCAAAGAGCTCAAATGTTTAAGATATCACTTCTTCTAAGTCAGGCCGAAGCTTTTGAGTTATCTTCACAACTTGTGCAAGCGTTTTCCAGCATTATTCTTCTTATTTATTAGAGGTCAAAGGCAGGTCAAACTTCTATAGTTAAAGATGAAGATGCACGTTTTTGATCTGGTTGTACTAATTTTGGCCTTTTATAAAATGTAATTCATTTTCACTGAACTTTAATCTACAAGATAAAGACTGTGAATTTGTGGACCCAATTTTGAACACATGAGACATTTCCATTAAAAGAGAAAAAAGAAACCTTTACTATTGAGCAATTTCACCTATTTAAAAATGTTTTAGAAACATGAACACAGCCCATTGCAGATGAGATTCATTCTGCTCTGGGGGCTCTGATCCGTGACTGTGAGTGTGAGGATGGACAGGGAGGACAGAGTAGAGAGTGCCATGTTCACATATTAGCATGCAGAACATTTAAATATTGAGCAGTTGTCAGTTTCCCTGGAGATGGAGCTGGTCACCATAGCACCAAGACTCCTCACGTTATATAGCCATGCTTTTGAAAAACCCTTGAAACATCTTAAATATGTGTTGTCTCTTGTGATTATCTTTAAATTTAAACGGAACAATGCCTTATTGTACACTGGGAACACTCTAAATTATGTTTAAAGTTGAAGTGGGTGATTCTTGAGTAGAAACATCAAATAGAAATGGTAAAGGGTCCTCCAACAATAAAGTAGAACAGAGCTTCTCAAAGTGGGGGCTCTATTACAGTTATTTTTGTTTATTTTTTATTTATTTTTGAGGCGCCTTATTTAGACTATAAAATCGTATGTGTCTGTCTTGGTAGAGCTGCACAATATGATATAAGTTTTGTAATGCGATAACAATATTATTATGATATTTAAACATAATTTTTTTGACACAATTAAAATAAAGAAGAGTCTTTAAAATTCTACTTAAAATTACTTGTAAAAACATGACTAAGAGTTTTAAATAGAGACTGAATCAAGACTAAAATTTCAAATTAAAAAAGAAAAATACTTTCAACTTTTTTTTAAATTTTAATTTCAGTCAGATGTAGCTTGTTTAGTGGCGTTACTTATATCTATTTTCTTGTGACAGTGATTATTGTATTAACTATTGAGATATAAACATCTTGCGATATGTTGCAGCCCTAAATCTGGGTTTCGATTTTTTTGCACAACCTCACAATAAACTCACAATATCAAAAGTCATAAATCGATCAAACTCAAAACATCAGTAGACAGTAGAATAAGTGACAAATGGATCTTCTCTAAATCTGTTCAATACAATAAAAAGAGGATTGTTTCATAAGGCTATTGAAAATGTTCTTCTTCCTTAGCATGTCTGCGGCCTAGAGCGGTGATCATGTCGTGTCACAGAGCTGCCCGCCTCCTCAGCTCACAGCACCAACAAGTGTCCAGAATAGAACCCCGACTTTAGAAGTTTCCTCTTGAAGACTGAAGCACCTGGGAACCTCTCTGCATCGTTTAACAGGCGTCTCGTTCAGCGCATGGTTTATTCATGCGCCGGCCACTGATATCGCAGCGCTCATAAATCACACAGTGCGGCACGCTGGATGTCGGCGGCACGGGCAGGCCTCACTAATCTCTACAACATCTTTCATCTAAATAACCTTGCCTTACCGTGAGCTGGCACACGCTGCCGGCCGAGAGCGCCCACAAAGATTCATTCAGATTTCCTCCAAAGTCTGTCACATGGTATCTCTCTCTCTCTATATATATCTCTGGAGCTCGGGATTGCGTCGTCATATCTCAATTATCCCAATGTTAAACCGATGGAAATTTCAAGATGCTAAATACTAATCTTAGCATTGATTTAAAAATATGCTGATACTAGTGTGATCAATGTATTTACCAGTAGTCACTCAGCAGCTCATCAGGTTGTTCCACCGCTCTTTTGTTCACTTTTTACATTGTTTTTGATCATGTATTTAAGATAAAATAAGATAAGATAACCTTTATTTGTCCCACAATGGGGAAATTCCATGTTGCAACACAGATTAGTTACAGAAACAGATTAGGCACAGAAGTATAATAATAAAAAACAGATAACTTATAAAAGAACTCTTATAGAATCAGAATCAGAATCAGAATAGGTGTATTGCCATTGTCAATGAACAAAAATACAAAATTCAAAAACATAGGAACTTGTCTTGGTGATTGATGCAACACAAAACAATACAACAATGAACAAAGAAGTGAGAACATACAGCGACACAATTTAGGAATAAAAACAGACAAAACAAAGAGAGGGCACCGAAAGGCCCAGGCAGCCTCCATCTTGGATTGTATGTAAAAAATGTCGAGCCATTTTTATGGACGTCAGGCATGTCCAGCCACAAAAAGTTGTTGCCATTCGATGAAAAGCTCTATAACTAAATACTAAAATAGAAAACTAGATATTCATATGAACTGGTTACGGTTCTGAAATAATAATAAATTGGACTAAGTTGGCCTGTATAGTTTTTGAAAGGTATTGGTCTTTGTCAGAGCTAGTATGAGACAGCATGATAATATGAAATAAAAATCTTTGATTTAGTGTATACAATTATGCTAGACTTAAGGGAGTGTTTCATTCATCGTTGTGGAATCAAAATCTATATTCATTCTCAAGCCTCTCCTAAGAAAGGAAATTGTGTTTGACATTTTCAGAATGTGACTACACTACACTAGGCCTGAAAGAAAATACATTCTTTGTCTTCTAAAGTTACGTCTTGTGCAGTGATTAAACAACTAAAAGAAGCATAAAGTGGTGCACGCAAAATATACATACAGAATAGCAAGTGGAGTTAAAGGGGCATGTAACTTTTCTGGTGGTGGGTTTATGCAGATACTATTTCTTTGCCTGGAAGGTTCCACAGTATTGCATTAAACTTATCTATCTCCATGGACACAAGCAGGTGACACTACCAGACTGTTCTGGGAAAACCATGGAGACAAGCACAATAATGTCAGACCTCCCTCTATTGACTTCTTACACAACTTGGAACCTAATTTATATACTAGATTATATTTAAATAATAAATAAAATGTCAAGTCATGATGAGTTATTAATCTGGTATAATGATAATTAATTGTAAAAATCATTGAATAATCACGTCATTCAACAGTCCTGTCCCACCATGGCTTTATGAATTTCAGATGAGGCAAAAGAGAGAAGCAGCAGCCAGCAGTGAATAACAGCTTCAGACGGATCACACTAATGCCAGTCAACACGCTCATCCAATATACAAAACCACAATCACAAACTGAATGTCAGACGGTCACAGATGGGCTGTCAAGTTAAGATGGTATATGTAGTAATCTTGTCACAATACTAACATTTCAAATTGACTAAAATATCCCCCCAAAAAATATTTTTAACAACCTTAATACAGTATGTTAGGCAGTTCTAGTTCTAACTTACTAGAAATACGAATAATAGAGTATATTTTAGAGATTGTGCTGTGCAATGGTGCTGTTTAAATTAGTTCTCTTGTAAGCTAAGATGATTAAATCTTGATTAATTGCACAACCATATCTTTTTGTATGGTATGTTATTGTGTATTAATTGGGTCTGTTAGTCTGTTGTGGAAAGCACTTTGGAAGCAATTTGTTCTGAATATTTATTTTTTGATTCCACTTGCAAACTGTTCACCGCCTTCTTTTTCTTTCTTTCACTCCTGAGAACCTGTGGACCCAGATGTCCCTCTCCTGGTGAAGTGGTCCCTGCCCTGTGTGGACGGTCCCTCATCTGCCTGAAGAGTGGGTCCAGCTCGACTCCGACGGTCCCTCATCTGCCTGAAGAGTGGCTCCAGTTCGCCTCAGTCGGTCCCTCATCTGCCTGAAGAGTGGGTCCAGCTCGACTCAGACGGTCCCTCATCTGCCTGAAGAGTGGGTCCATTTCGCCTCAGTCGGTCCCTCATCTGCCTGAAGAGTGTGTCCAGTTCGCCTCCGTCGGTCCCTCATCTGCCTGAAGAGTGGGTCCAGCTTCAGTCTCCCTCGTGTCCGTCTGTCCGTCTGTGAGAGTCGGATCTCTCCTTCACTGGAACTCCTCCAGGTTTATACGCTTTTTTCCCAAAGAGGTTTTTTTGTAGTTTTTCCTGGCCGAGAAGGAGAGTCTAAGGACAGAGGACCCTGGGACATCGTCCCTTGCCACCACAGACATTGTCTGACTCCCTCGCCACCACAGACATTGTTGATTCATTTCTCCCTGTGGCCCTCAGAGGCAACTGTTGTTGTGATTTTGGGCCTTACAAAAATAAATTGATTTGATTTGATAGCAAATATAGTTCATTAAAACCTCCAAAAACAGCAGATTTATGGTTAAAAAAGCACTTTACCCAATCCTTAAAAGGCGAAGTTCTAGTGCAAAAGTGGCGATCATTAATTGTGTGAGAAATCATTATGGGAAATTATGGGCCGGAAGATGTCTGTGTTATGTTTTTAATCATTATCCAAACAGAAAAACACAGAGAATGGCATAGAGTTAACGTGTCAGCATTCGGCAGTTTCAGACGGGCAATTCTTAACAGCTAATTAGTAAAACAACACCCTGCGATGGCTCGAAGCATGATCCAGAGGCGTCATCGTGTCACAAACGCAGGGGCCCCTCACTGTCCTCTAGTACAGACTCACAAGTCTCTCTCAGTCAGTGACCAGCATTCAGCAAAAACATCTTCAAAGCATGAAGGTTATGGTAAGTATTTGATTTTTTTATTCCCATAATTCCTGAGCAAAATTATAAAACAACAAGGTTGGCCACAAAGTCAAAAATCAATAACTCGATTTTGTTTTTCTTTTTCTGAAGTATCCTGATAACACTATTCAGAGGATATGATATCAATTAATGTGTTAAAACATGTGAGGTTTATTCATTAGATAAATGTCTGTCAAATGAATCACAAAAGAGCAGAAATATCACCATCAATTTTATCATCATTAATTTAATTTAATATTTATTTTGTAGCATTTGTTACTATAAATATATACTTGATATTCAACAACAGCTGCAACACTTGTGCACACAATTGCATGTAACAGTGTTGCCCAAGGACCTTCAGTGAAAATGGTCATTTCCTGACACGAGCAGAATGTGCAGACAGCCCCATAAACTAATTAATTTGCTATCATAAGCATTAGATGCATTTAACAAGATGATAAGTATAAACAGACTTTTTGTGTCTATGACAATTAAATTAAATAATTGTCAATTAGAGCCGCAAAAGACGCCTCTAGTAAAGGCAGCAAAGCTAGAAACATCCCTGATGGAAATACAGTTGATCACCCAGAATGATATATTTTTATTAACAATATTGTTGTTGTTTTTTTACATTAAAGAATTGACCCAAACAACAAGCAATGTCATTCTTAACCGGTATAAGGATGTAACAATATCCAAAACCACAATATTATCACAATGTGCATCTCACTGTACAACATTTATTGTGATATTCTAAGAGGCTTTTGTATATTGCATATTGTTATTTTTTCTTTAAAAACGGCTTTAAACACCTTTAGTGTGACTCATTACTGTCATATTCCAAGACTTACGACATAAAATTGATAAATAAAAATCATTTATTTATTTTTGTCAGAAGTTAAATTTAGCAAAGGGTCAATTAGGGGTGGTCGATGTTGACAATTTTTTTTTTTTTTTTTTTAGTATACCAATAACAATAGTCAGATGATATTATGTCAATCCAACAGAATTGTGTTAAAACCTGTCTTTAAAGACATTAGTTGATGTTACTGTAAAATGTATTCCAGAAGTGCAGATATATCAACTTTTTTAAATTGTATTTTTAATCATCTCTTATTGTTTTGTTTGTATACTATAAATGATGTACCCAATATTAAAATTTTGCCCATGTTCAAGACAACATTCACAATATCATAACATTTTTGTTTATATATTGCCCACCTCTTAATTTAATATATTGTGACCGCCCACTATATCATTGTGAGACTTTTGGCGATACAATATCCTACCACGATATTAGGGTTATTGTTACATTCTTATTTACATGGCTATTACTCTTACACTCCTGGACCAGATGGAGTCCACAGAGCCGGTGTAAACGCGGGCGAGTAAGCGCTGGACAGAAAAACAAATGAAAAGGGTGAAGAAAGACTCCGAGTGTGTGGAGCAGTCGAGCAGTGCGCCATGAAATGCTGAAACAACAGCACGGCTGCCAGGGCAATTTTACAGGCCAATAGTTCCATACCTCGCCACCACCGCGCACACTCTAAACTCTGTGTCTTCTCTGTGTCTTCATTTATTTTGTGTCAGGGCCGCGATGTGAGAAGGCGAGCAGAGAGAAAGCGCACCCAAATGTCGCAGGAAGTGGTGTGTGAAGCAGACACGAGGGGCCAAGCTCCACTGCTCCAGGAGACACCGTG
The DNA here is from genome assembly GCF_026437365.1 of Eucyclogobius newberryi. NCBI lineage: Eukaryota > Metazoa > Chordata > Actinopteri > Gobiiformes > Gobiidae > Eucyclogobius > Eucyclogobius newberryi. The sequence continues at coordinate 16,911,121 of NW_027316389.1, forward strand.
GCAACACTGAAGGCCACCTCATCCTCATTCTGCACACAGCTTTATGTGGCTATTTAAATATCCATCAGCCGGAGGTTAAAGCCACACTATCTAAAGGTTTGTGTTGAAATAAATCTTACAGAACAATGAGTATAAGATAGGAGGATTTTATCATACTTGCCACAGTGTCACTTGATTTGGGTAAGGTGGGCAATATGTCCAAATTTGGAAAGTATATCCTTTATAGTAAAAATGCTCCATATACAGCTGGTTAAAAAGTAAAAAGTTATGTTATAAACTCTGGTGCACTTTTGCGAATCATTTTACAGACGTTTCACATTTGTCTAATAATTAAACATCGACAAATACATTTAAAGACATGTTTGACTATCATTATCGGGATTGTTACATTTAATCAATCAATACCACTTTATTTGTCCCCGAGGAGTATTTAATTCAAGCACATTGAGCAGTTAAATACAATAATAATAGAAAAGCTCTGACAATATCTTAGCACAGCTCAAGAAGAAGACTCGTTTGGGAATGGTCATCATCAGATCCAGTGTCAGGGCAGCTTGAGGGGAGTAACAGCCCTCAGGACAAACAAGTCGCTCCTCTGTGTTCTGCGGCCCGGGCAACACGGTCAGTGGGAGCCAGGCGAACAACTGACACAACAGGAAAGCTCTCGTCTAAGCCTCACTCTTACTTCTGTCCGATGAGCCACACAAGCTGCACTTCTTGGTAAAAATCCCAAAACATTACATTAAAAATTGAACTTAAAAATCAAAACACTTCCCAGTCAGCCACAGCACATTATAATTTCCTTTAAGTAAAAAATAGATTTAGAAGAAATGTCTTTAAATGTATTAGTTGAGATTTAATTACCAGGCAAATGTGAGCTGTCTGTAAAAGTAATCACACAATTGTAGAAATGTAAATGTATACCCTTATTTGAAAGTTTCCAACATAATGTTTCTCATTTTTATTCTTAAACTGCTCATTTTGTAGCATTTGTTACTATGAACGATATACTTGACATTCTTACATAATGCCCATATTCCACAAAATAATCTATTAAACATCAAGCTGAAAAGTTGTTTTTAGCTTCGTAACAGCAGTGGATGAGAGGACTTTTACACCACCGTATTTAGCACCACCTCGTCCAAACTGAGCTACTGAACATTTCCCTTCCATTTGTGTTCTTTTGGAGCCCTCGCCAGAAGCAGAGGTCAGTCTACAACACTCCATCCATCCATCCATCTTCTGCCGCTTTATCCGGGGCCGGGTCGCGGGGGCAGCAGTCTGAGCAGGGACTCCCAGACTTCCTTCTCTCCAGACACTTCCTCTAACTCCTCCGGGGGGATCCCGAGGCGTTCCCAGGCCAGCCGAGAGACATAGTCTCTCCAGCGTGTCCTGGGTCTTCCCCGGGGCCTCTTCCCGGTGGGACATGCCTGAAACACCTCCCGAGGGAGGCGCCCAGGAGGCATCCGGAACAGATGCCCGAGCCACCTCAGCTGGCTCCTCTCGACGTGGAGGAGCAGCGGCTCTACTCCGAGCTCCCCCCGTGTGGCCGAGCTCCTCACCTTATCTCTAAGGGAGCGCCCAGCCACCCGGCGGAGGAAACTCATTTCGACCGCTTGTATCCGCGATCTTGTTCTTTCGGTCACTACCCAAAGCTCATGACCATAGGTGAGGGTAGGAACGTAGACCGACCGGTAAATAGAGAGCTTTGCCTTTCGGCTCAGCTCCCTCTTTACCACAACGGTCCGATGCAGCGACTGCATCACTGCAGCCGCTGCACCGATCCGCCTGTCGATCTCACGCTCCATCCTTCCCTCACTCGTGAACAAGACCCCGAGATACTTGAACTCCTCCACTTGGGGCAAGGACACCCCACCCACCTGGAGAGGGCAAGCCACCTTTTTCCGGTCGAGAACCATGGCCTCGGATTTGGAGGTGCTGATTCTCATCCCAGCCGCTTCACACTCGGCTGCAAACCGTCCCAGTGCATGTTGCAGGTCCGGGTTTGATGGAGCCATCAGGACAACATCGTCTGCAAACAGCAGAGATGAGATCCTGTGGTCCCCAAACCGGACCCCCTCCGACCCCTGACTGCGCCTAGAAATTCTGTCCATAAAAATTATGAACAGAACCGGTGACACAGGGCAGCCCTGGCGGAGTCCAACATGCACTGGGAACAGGTCTGACTTACTGCCGGCAATGCGAACACAGCTCCTGCTTCGGTCATACAGGGACCGGACAGCCCTGAGCAAAGGGCCCCGGACCCCGTACTCCCGGAGCACCCCCCAAAGGACACCCCGAGGGACACGGTCAAAAGCCTTCTCCAGATCCACAAAGCACATGTGGACTGGTTGGGCAAACTCCCATGAACCCTCGAGCACCCGATGGAGGGTATAGAGCTGGTCCAGTGTTCCACGACCGGGACGAAAACCACTCTGCTCCTCCTGAATCCGAGGTTCGACTATCGGTCGGATTCTCCTCTCCAGTACCTTGGAATAGACCTTACCAGGGAGGCTGAGGAGTGTGATCCCTCTGTAGTTGGAACACACCCTCCGGTCCCCCTTCTTGAACAGAGGGACCACCACCCCGGTCTGCCAGTCCAGAGGCACGGTCCCCGAACGCCACGCGATGTTGCAGAGACGTGTCAACCAAGACAGTCCTACAACATCCAGATACTTTAGGTACTCAGGGCGGATCTCATCCACCCCCGGAGCCCTGCCACCGAGGAGTTTGCGGACAACCTCAGAGACTTCAGCTTGGGTGATGGATGAGCCAGCCTCCGAGTCCCCGGTCTCTACTTCCTCTTCAGAAGACGTGACTGAGGGATTAAGGAGATCCTCAAAGTATTCCTTCCACCGTCCGACGACATCCCCAGTCGAGGTCAGCAGGCCTCCACCCGCACCGTAAACGGTGTTTGTGAGACACTGCTTCCCCTTCCTGAGGCGCCGGACGGTTTGCCAGAATTTCTTTGGTGCCGACCGATAGTCCTCCTCCATGGCCTCCCCGAACTCCTCCCAGGCCCGGGTTTTTGCCTCTGCGACAGCACGAGCCGCGGCTCGCTTGGCCTGCCAATACCCGTCGATGACCTCCGGAGACCCACAAGCCAGAGTGGCCTGATAGGCCTCCTTCTTTAGTCTGACGGCATCCCTTACTTCCGGTGTCCACCACCGGGTTCGGGGGTTGCCGCCACGACAGGCACCGGAGACCTTGCGACCACAGCTCCGAGCAGCCGCATCAACAATGGAGGCGGAGAACATGGTCCACTCGGACTCAATGTCCCCAGCCTCCCCCGGGACATGGGAGAAGCTCTCCCGGAGGTGCGAGTTGAATACCCTACTGACAGAGGGCTCCACTAGACGTTCCCAACAGACCCTCACAATGCGCTTGGGTCTGCCAAGTCTGTCCGGCTTCCTCCTCCGCCAGCGGATCCAACTCACCACCAGGTGGTGATCGGTTGACAACTCTGCCCCTCTCTTCACCCGAGTGTCCAAGACACGCGGCCGGAGGTCTGATGACACGACAACTAAGTCGATCATTGACCTCCGGCCTAGGGTGTCCTGGTGCCACGTGCACTGATGGACACCCTTGTGCTTGAACATGGTGTTCGTTATGGACAATCCGTGGCTAGCACAGAAGTCCAATAACTGAACACCGCTCGGGTTCAGATCGGGGAAGCCGTTCTTCCCGATCACCCCTCTCCAGGTGTCACTGTCATTGCCCACGTGGGCGTTGAAGTCCCCCAGTAGAACAACGGAGTCCCCGGTCGGTGCACTGTCCAGTACCCCTCCCAAGGACTCCAAGAAGGCCGGGTACTCTGCACTGCTGTTCGGCCCGTAGGCCGCCACAACAGTGAGAGACCTGTCCCCCACCCGAAGGCGGAGGGACGCGACCCTCTCGTTCACCGGGGTAAACTCCAACACGTGGCGGCTGAGCTGAGGGGCTATCAGCAAGCCCACACCAGCCCGCCGCCTCTCCCCGCGGGCAACACCAGAGAAGTGGAGCGTCCAGCCCCTCTCGAGGAGATGGGTTCCAGAGCCCAAACTGTGCGTGGAGGTGAGGCCGACTATATCTAGTCGGTATCGCTCAACCTCCCGCACAAGCTCAGGCTCTTTCCCCCCCAGCGAGGTGACATTCCATGTCCCCAGAGTTAGTCTCTTTGTCTGGAGATCTGGTCGCCGAGGCCCCTGCCGTCGACTGCCGCCCAGATCTCTCTGCACCGGCCCCTTATGGATCCTCCTGCGGGTGGTGGGCCCACGGGAGGGCGGCCCCACGTCGCTCTTTCGGGCTGTGCCCGGCCGGGCCCCGTGGGGTAAGACCCGGCCACCAGGCGCTCGCCATGGAGCACCCATCCCAGGCCTGGCTCCAGGATGGGGCCCCGGTGACGCCGATCCGGGCGACGTGAACTGCCTTGATTGTGTCGTCGTCATAAGAGGCTTCTGAACCGATCTTTGTCTGACCCGTCACCTAGGACCTGTTTGCCTTGGGAGACCCTACCAGGGGCATGAAGCCCCCGACAACATAGCTCCCGGGATCATTCGGGCACTCAAACCCCTCCACCACGTTAAGGTGTCGGTTCAAGGAGGAGAGTCTACAACACTCTCCCTCTTTAACTCCTCATGTCCTGCTAAAAGCCATTTAGCTGAGCCCTGCTTTAGATCGCTGCTTCATTTTACCACTTGTTGACCTTTCAGAGCAAAACCCAAAATGACATGTAATTTTGAATTCTATAAATAAATGATGCGCACAGCAGGCCCATGTAAAACTACCTGATCTCGGGTTCACCTCCATCTCCGGATTTGCATGAAAGAAATATGCCTATTCTTTGCCACTGTGACCCTTAAACTGTCCTTGAATCCACTCCAGCAAAATACACCTACTTAGACCGAATATATTAAAAAGAGAAAAGTGAGGTGGATTTGTTCAGAATTAATAATGAATTTGAGTGTCTTTGGACAGTGACAATAAAAGACATAGAAGGGGAGGTGTATGACATCGCTTCATTAGAGCTGTGATATTACATTATTCTTTATTCAGTGCAGCGTGTAATGTGCTCATATAATTGTATCATACATCACAATGTAGGCAATAGCGCTATACAATCCAACAAAGTAAATACAAATTTAATGAGAAACGGGAACATCTAAGCCTGGTGAAATACATGCGATGTCAATAGAATGAATTTAAGGAAATAATTATCTCTTTCTTATTTAAGTAAGAAAAAAAAAAACACAGCCCAATTTAATAAATGTGCAATACGGAAAATTGGGTCCATTAGCAAATATATAAGCTTTCATTGCAAAAATAAATAAAAATATCAAACTCAAGACAGTTAAAAAGTATTAGAAATAGGATAATCCATAGTAGGGTTGTCAAATTGTAAAATGGTCCAGTAAAGTGATTGGAGACACCAGCTGCAGTTTTTGTACTCAAGGCAGAACCAGCGCTTGGCCACAGCTATTGTAAATGTTGGGTCGCACCCTTTGTGATCGAGGATTTTCAGCTTCTTCCATCTAAAACGAAGCGCTTCAAAAACAGCTTCATCCCAGCAGCTGTTTGTTTGCTAAAGATGTAACTTGCACCATAATTGTTCAGATGTGTGATCCTTTTTATTATTTTATCCAGGATCTTTCTTTTTTGGTACATAATATGCCACATTAATGCTAAATGCTAAGATAGTGTATATGGAGGTTTCCTGTGTAATCTGGACCTTATTTTACCACAAGAAAGTTAAACTCTGCTGTGCCTTTTGGGATTTCAGTTCTCTGTTTTACTTTCTTCTTTCCACTAAGGCTCTCATTGGGTCAAACGACACAATAGTGTGTATTGTTGTCTGGTACACAGTAAAAAACCCTTGGGGAAACTCAAAATATCATTGTTGCTTTACAGAAAACATAAGTAGCAAAACCTAACTCATTATTTCCTGTCTTGTGTCAGTGTTCTAAGTATCGAGTGAGTGTACCCTGACCCCCGGCATTGTCCGTGAGTCCAGGATGCAAATGGCTGCAATGGGACATTTGTGGGGCATGTTTTATTCATGAGTAGCTTGTTGAGAGGGCAGTTCTTCAAGAGCCAAATCCCAGATGTGGCTCAATCTGTGGTGTGTTCACTGTCCTGACGGCGGTGCATTGATCACTGCAAGGTACACACTGCTGAATAAGCGCATGTGGCTTATGCTATAGGCCTCAAACGCCTCACCAGTGAACGCAGATCCATCAAAGCGTATTGGACAAAGGCCAAGCTGCTGCAAGGAACTGACAGAGGATGCTATACGTTTACAGAATTTACTAAACAGCAGATTCGTCCCCGGGCCTAATGTTGGGGTTTAAGTGATATGGGACAAAAGCTTGGATCTTTGTTAATGGTTGGCAGATGATAACACACCATAGCGGGTGCATATGTTGTTTGCAAAGGAAATCATGAATGCAACTTTTGTGATCTGACTATTCTATGTTGAGGTTAAATATAAAGTAAAGGTTGAACTGTTTCTTCATGTTGAATAAAGATTAGGGATGGGACAAGATATCATGCTCAGATGCTTACAAAATACAGTAGATTGTGCATCTCTTATCTTTTGTTTTTTCCACATTGTTTTAACAATGGCTAGGACAGAAAAGGATTAACGCTAGTGATTTTCACGTCTCGAGGAGCCTGTAGTTCCAAAAGGCAGTGTTTCTTGTTAAATTGAACAATTCATTTTTTAATTCTGTCAAAATAGGATCTTGTCTCATTCTCGAGGGAATTGTTTATCGTATATTAAGAATGTCAAGATTATTTGTTTGATTGATAATGATTCCAAAAACTGCACCAGCTAAACTAATAATAATCATGATCATTTAGAGATTCCCTCTCAGAGAGTAACATGTGAGTCTTACATGTTAATTGTCCTGATAAGGTCCTTCTGCACACAGTAGGCACCTGAGCCCTCTCTCCATCACCGACACCACAAAAGAACTATTCATAACACCAATTATCAGCGTTCACTCATTACACTGTAAGAACTACATTATTTGAAGAGAGGATGATAATGAGTGCGTAGCTATAGCTACAGCTCGCTTGAGTCCATAGATTAATAGGCATAGGACTGCTTCATTTGAATAAAATAAAAGATAACTTTTATGTGCTTTGCATTAAATATTTAGACTGCCAGAAATGCACTGATCTGATTGTATTTATTTTTTTCAGTCACACGATTATTGCGCTTTCCCATTGCAAAAATGTTGCAATTAAAAATACATTTATTTATCTCTATCTCTCGTGAATATACCTTAACAACATGAGTTGTTTTTGATTGGCCTAAACCTGGACCAAGATCGAGACCGAAACAGTAAGTCATATTAACTGAACTGAAATGTAATTAGCTCTGATCTGAATTTTAAAGTTTAACCTAGCCGTTCTGTTCAAAACACTCTTATTTGTGATTATTTTATATATTCCAGAGTTTATTCCTCTAGTTCCACAGTCATGGTTGTACACTGCATCCTCTAAGTGATCAAGTTGTCTGATGCTACATATTAATTAGCCATAAAGACTACAAGTCATCTGTGTGAGTAATTCAGCGTAAACTCAGTAGAAACGCCTGTTCCTGCGATGAGAATGGATTTGTGCTGCCTCAGCCATAATGGTGAATAATAGCCTTATCACCGCAGTGCATGAAAACACGCCACGATGCTATCAGCTCATTTCCACACTGTATTTCTGCGGCGCTATGCTGATGACAGTCTAGTCATGTCCGCGATGTGGGGTTTATGGCAGAGGATTTTTCACACAAAACAAGTGGCAGTGGCAGGTGCAGGGAACACAACACAGCAGTATCTGCAAAAAGTCACCCCTCTCTCACAAGGGACATTCTGTCATTAACACAAACAGCAAAGGCCTGAAGAGTGCATTAATCAAAGCAGCCTGAGAAAGGGAGACCCCGACCACTACACCACTGCTCAAGACCAACGCTAAACCCACCCGTCCTAGAGATCGGGAGAGCGAATGAAATCAGACCAACTGTGAATTTCACTGGCTGAGACCCCAAAAATGAGCCCAAAAATCAGCTACACTGAAGCCCAAGATTATGAGCACTAGCAAGTAAATCCCCCACACACCTGAGGAGGGCTGCCACTAGCAGTTATTTTACCAATGTGAATTTGGGATTTACTACTACTACGTTGGATCTTGTAAGACAAAAAACTACGAGGAATTTTTGTTTTCAATAAAACCAAAAATTAAAAGTTATCCTTCACCTGTTTTGGTTCATTAATTGGTTGATTAAAAATTAACATTGCATATTTTAGATTGCACATAGCACAAATTATTGATTGGTTTCATTGGTCTCAAAAAAATCCCAATTAATCTGATTAGTGATTCCTGTCCTGCCAGAACATCTGGCAGAGGAGCTGAAATCTGCACTCTTACTTGTTTTACTGTACAGTCTGTAGCTGAGTTCCTTCCCGTCGGGCCCTGGGTGACCAACATCAATGCCATGCATTGTCCAATTATTAATTAAATGCATGCAGGCTTAATCAGATGCAGACATGGAGACCTCTGGGATGGCGAACATAGAATTGATGCTGAATCTAAATTGCAGATGCCCCCTTAGTTTCAATGCCAGCAAACGGTGCTTTTTTAAAAGTCTGGCCTCTAAAATTTAGCAACACTTTGCACTTTAACTCTGAAGCGCTGGAAATGACTCGATGACTCGCACTGCAGCTCAGTCCAATGTTTATATTACAGATATGAGGCGTGGTGTTGTTTGCAGGGGCTCTATACGATACTCCCTCCAGACACATAGATGTAAATGCCACCGCTCTCAGAACTCCGCCTCTACAGATTTCATTAGCTTTACTTAATGTAGTTGCTATAGCTCCGGGGTATTTGCAGCCTGTTCAACGTACTTCTGTTAAAATAATAAGATCTATCAGTCAAGAGCCAGGCAAAACAGCTTCATTTGCAGAATAAAGGTCATCGGAGTCATACTTTTGAAGGGCTCTGACAGGGAACACTTTGAGAAACACCAAACTCTAGATGAAATGTCTGCCACTGGAGGCTGCTGTTCGACATGTCGCCGCGTTCACATGTAGCGCTCAAAATTAGTGTCAGGTTCAGTGCTGAGCCGACGATTGTGTTTGTCCAAGTGTGAACCAGCCCAGGTCCTCTCATTATCCCCGCGCTCACTCACAACAGCCGGTGCCCTGCAGTGGAGATGCACTCACCATATGGACATGCAATACTTCATACTTGACCCACCATTATGAGAACAGTGACCCTACAGAAGAAAATGATGAAGCACTAAATGCGTGTAATTAAATCTACTTTCTCTGACAATGAATGTCTTGATGAGCAAGAAAGAGAAAGTCTGTGTGATTGTTAAGGCCTAATTAATGTCTTTCATCAAGTCTTTAGTCCTGGTTTTGATTTTTGTTGCACGTTACCAGCACAGGTACCACAAAGACAAATATAATAAACAGTAATACTTTAAAGCTTAGTTGAAAGTGCTCACAGATTTGGTTTTCCTTTATACATTTTTTTTAAAGTTGTGACACTTATGGACATGCTCTTATTGTCAGAGGAGGACCATTCCAATAGTTAGTCCCTTTCACAGAGATCACAGTCTGTCCAAATGTGGTGGGCCTGTGTGGTACCTCACAGTCCCCTCGAGCCGTGGCCCTCGTGCTCATTCCCTTCACAGTCCATGCAGAAAACATGCAGTCTAAAAAATTCTGTATATTTCTCTAAAACAATGCAACGGTGAAATGAGGTAGATTTTTATAGCTTTAATCAAAAGAGATTTGTTTTAGTATTGTGCCAGCAGCAAGTGACCAGGTGGTTATAAAATATTCAAAATAACTTGGCAGCTTAAAGTGTCACAAAAGGTCTAACATGTCTAAAATCTTGCACGTTAAAATGAATTGTCTTTGTTTGTTGTTTCACGTGTTTCTTAAATGTCAATGTCGGGTCCAGTGTCAAGACTAAATATTTACATGATTTGACCAGGTTTACCAGGATTAGACTTGGTTTGGACTTGGTAAACTTCAAACAGAATCCTTTTTTCAAAACATAAATCGCATTCTGGAAATGTGTCTTGGTTACATCCTAGTTTAGATCCTGGCTAAGTCCTAGTTTTCATCTGGTTTATATGGTACTTGGTTTAATCCTAGTTTACACCTTCTTTTGGTTTGGTCCAGGTGTAGCGCTTGTATTTTGTTAAACAGCAGTACGATATACTATGTTAAATCCATACAGTACTGGACATTTTTGTTGGCTGCATCAATATGTGTCGGTGAGCCAAATTGTCTTGTGACTAATTCCGTGTCCTTGTAGAAACCCTTTTGTAGTGAAAAGACACAAGAAAATTAATTAGCATATTCTCTACAAATTACAGTCTAATCACAATTTACCAAAGTAATGCATTTTATCACAGTTTGCCACGGGAAGTGCTTGTTTTCCGCGAGAGCTGTAAGCCATCCACAGCCACACTCTCATTAATCAGCTCTAATTAAACATATTGATTAGGCCCGGCATTGAGAGGTGTACAGATTGTAAAGCCACAGCATACTGTCGGCTGCGCACGCGTTCACCAATCACACGCCCTTCAGAGCTCCTTCACTTTAGAGAAAAGCAGGACAAAGATGTGATGCTCATTCTCATTAGACTGTCAGAATTCTGCGCACTCGACCGCTCGCTCCTGTCCTTGGCTCCGAGCTGAGGCCACTGGAGCTGAACCGCTTGTTTTCTGCCGTGACCTCGCGCTTCTTTCTGAGGAAACGCTCTTAAATCACAGCAGGAGAAGGAAAATTACGGACCAGACTTTGGGAGAATGAGCACTTTCTTAGTAGGAGTGAACCTGATGTGTTGCTCATTAGGAGAGACTGTGGTGCTCTCCCAGTTTAACTTCCCCAGAGTCTGAGGGTCACGGGTCAAACAATTATAACAACTTTCCGTGCTCAAAAACTAACACAGCTCATTTGCAATCGAACAGAAATCGCAGTTTTAATTGTGATCCAAATGCAATAATGTACTGAAATTAATTAGGAAATAGACTGTTCTCTGTAATCAATGGAAAAGTTTATCAGTGCATCGTTTACATTTTAAAGCTCCAGGATGTGGACTTGAAAACATGAATTGCAAATCTCATCGCAAGTGCAGGACTTTTCAATTTAATGTATACATTCTGTGCCACTGTGAAAACTGCGCTACTTTGCTCCAAGTCATGTATTCGCATGACATTTTGCACTTTTTTAAAGGAAAAGTTATGTTTTAATTATCATTTAAATTACACTCTACTTTAAACTAAGCAATGTGCAAATGATAATTGTGCATATAAATCTTTAATGTAACTGGAAGAAAAGAAATTAATCTGATCAACTCATGTTCTTCGTTTGTTTGATCAGGCTGCTTCTAAAACGCCAACTCTCCCAACCACAAGAACTAAAGATTTATAGGGGATTTTTTTTATGTATGATTATGATTACTGCTCACTATTACATTGATATTAATCCAGTAAGAAACAGCTGGCAATATAAATGCCAATAGCTGTTTTAAACTATGGGATTGAAACAAATTTACAGCCAAGTACTTTTGTCATAAAATAAACATAATATAATTGTTGTGCAGCAAACATCAGTCAACGCCGCTGCATTCCCGTCGTGCCCAGTAGCATTTTTGAAAAATGACTTGAAAATGACATGACAAATGAGTGTAATGCGGGGAAGCCATGAAATGAGAGTGGACCCACAGCCGGGGCCCTTGCACCAGGGAGGGGCCCCCTGTGTGCTCCACTAAACATGGGGCAGCTGCTTGTCCAGACCACAAATGTGTACTACGTGTAACCAACCAAATCCTGCTCCTTCCATCATAACCGACTGTGATTACGCAAATTCTAACTGTCTCCAAAACTAATATAAATTTGATCTGCCCGTGCCCTCTGGCCTTCACTCTACTGCCATCTACTGGAGCATTTGACATCGAACACAGGGAGAGCAACGCTGAACAGCCCACAATTTTAAAAGATTCTATTTTGTGAATCTCTTAGGATGGATCACCTTTACTGCATTTAAGTAACTGTTTATACTAACATAGGGATAACAAACTTCGGAGAAAATTAGACTTGGGAGAAAATGCAGAAATGTGACCATGTAAATCAGTACAATAAAGTCTAAACAACAAATTAGAAATAAACAAATAATCCATTGTGCACTATGTCTGCCCGCAGTCAATCATTGGTTTGAACATTTCCAACATTTGCCGAACCATGAATGGACGCCAAAAAACTGTAGAAAAGTCCCGTGAGCCGACAGTAGTAAATTATACACTCCTCTCTCTGGATGATACAGCGCTCTTTGGCACGGCGAACACACACTACGGACGGACTCGCCAATAGCCTAATTAAATAGAAAGCACTATTTGTCACACCACCATCAGAATGGGCTCTTACAAGCGCCGTGCACCGGCTCACACAGATGCACACACAAACAAAGAACCGACGACAATCTTCTTTATCATCACAGTTAATTCGCAAAATATAACATGCAACAACAAAAATGAAACCAAATGAATTCATGTAGAGTTTTCAATTCTCACCGCGCAATGCTGGACGCGGGAAAGTTGTGGCTCTTGCGGAAAAACAACAGGTCCAAACGCGCGTCAGGAGGTAACACGGAGGTTTGGGGGGAATCCAGAGTTTGGCACGGGGGCTCCGGTGCTTTTTCGACGCTCCGGTGCGGCGTGCGGCGTGAGCGGCGTGAGCGGCGTGAGCGGCGTGAGCGGCGTGAGCGGCGTGAGCGGCGTGAGCGGCGTGAGCGGCGTGAGCGGCGTGAGCGGCGTGAGCGGCGCACCGTGGGCTCTGTGAGGTGTAGATAGCGCAGCTGCTCTGTCCGGCTCTTGCCCGTCGCTCTCTCTCTCTCTTTCTGTGAGTCTGGGCGCTGCTGCTCCTGGTGCGCGGCCCACTTTAAACTCCATTGACGTCACGGGCACGCACGACGTCCGCTGAGCTCAAGCGGCTTATTTGATTTTTAAAAAATATTCTTAGGTGTGTCCTCTTAATAGTCTGCCAGACAGTTGTAATGTGACATTTCCCGATTCTATTCCTTCATTAAAGCAAAACAAATAGCCTAAAAGGCATTAGTGTATGATTATGCTTATTATTATTATGCAGCCTATCTGTATAATTTGCATCCAGTTGCCGCTATTCAGATGTTTGTTTGTACATTTTTGAAATAGTTATATAGTCCAATTAAATGTCAACCAGAGACAAGAAAAAATAAAATGGTCTTTATGAAAGAATATAATATGAATGTGTGTGTCCCAGTATTGTACAGTGGACACAAACATAACTAATTTTAACTCTACATTATGTAATTTTCCCCCAGATTTCACATGGAACTGAGATGAGCCTAACACGATGAGGTGCTTTCAGCACCATGGACAGCTCCTGGCCTGTTCTCAGACGTACATTCTGAGAACATAAATGCACAGGATAATTATCGTAATTACTGTCTATTTTTTTCTTCCAAGCTTCATGTTCATTCATCTGTGAAAAAAAGATTACATACTGTTCCTGCAGAGATGATTGGATTCAAATAATGCTACCGGAATGCCCAGGGATGAAGGTCCGCTATTTTTAGTGACAGTTCACATAGAAAAATCTTAAGCTTTGATTAAGAACCACTATTCCTTTTTTCAACTGTTGAGAAAGTTTGTTTCTTTTTATTCTTTAAAGGCGGTATGGACGATTTTTCGGCGATTTGAGAACGCAGGCGGAAGTGCGCATGCGCACTCCCGTGCAGACTGATACAACACACACGTGCGTTTGTTTATTAGCGCAACGGAGGCATCGCATCGCTCGTCTCCCGTAGATTTCTGTCCACTTCTGCGTCAGCTCGAACTGTCTTTCACTTGCCCCGTACACTGAGGGAATTATATTATGATAGATCCATGCGCTTAGGCACGCGGAAACGTGGGGACGAGCCTGACGCTGCTGCAGGTGAGCGGTAGGTGCGTTTTATGATTGATACGTGGCAGGACTAATGATTTATCCACGCCAAGAGGAAATATGATAAAAAAAAATTGCTGAAAAAAATCGTCCATACCACCTTGACGATTCGCAGAAGTGGACAGAAATCTACGGGAGACGAGCGATGCGATGCCTCCGTTGCGCTAATAAACAAACGCACGTGTGTGTTGTATCAGTCCGCACAGGGGAGTGCGCATGCGCACTTCCGCCTGCGTTCTCAAATCGCCGAAAACTCGTCCATACCGCCTTTAAGTGACCACCGGGCAGCTCGTCATGTCACCATACAGAGCACAAACTTATTGGCCCTTATTGTGAAACATTTTTTATGCATTATTCATTTAGCCACAGTTCAGGATGGTAGTTGCTTCTGCTGCCATAGCTGCCTTGGGGCAAATCAACATAGGCATTCAGCTGCCAATCTGCCCTTCAACCAATAGACAGTTTGACTTATGTACAGCGTCTTGCCCTAGAACACAACAACAGAACAAGTCTGGGGTTGATCTGCAGCAAACATTGCTAACTAGACCATTTATCAGTCTCGGAGTGAAGAGCAGAACAGAGACCAGTGTGAAACATCTGCAGTCAAACCTGAACCTCAGTCAACAACCAGGCTTTTGAAAATGCATTTTGAAAATCCAAGCACATTTTTTTTTTTTTTCAAACAGCACTTTTTGCACACAAAAAAAATCGAAAATGTCTTGAATTATCCCATGGTCAATGAGAATTCTAATGCTAACTGCCATGCGTTACTTTTGAATAACCGCACGGGTAGTTACGGCAACAGTTAACAACATTCTATATCTGAGAGCTGACGAGAGCAGACATTGGCGAGCAGGTATGGCCACGTATTTCAAGTCGTTTCTGATACTTTGCCATGACATTGGGGTTGAGCTGCGTCTATTTCTATGGAGGATAGTCCACTGTTACCACTATAACACAATGCATACATTAGCAAACACAGAAAAAAACGTTTATAAATAGTTAAACAACTCAAGTAAAATGACAACATTTTCAGGAGCCTGTGATCAATTAGAGCTCAGTTTGACTTTCAACTAAAAAAATGAGACCATATCGTAAACACTGTTGGCTAATGTTTACAACCATTTGACTGTAATGTTATTTGAAACAGAACGGTTTAACAGTGCAAATTTACTAAATCATGTAAGGTTTTGGCACGATGAACTATGCTGTCTCCAGGTGGTGTTTTTCCTAGGCAACGAAGGACAGAGTGTCTTGGGAGCTGGAAGTTAATAATCTGCAGGGAAAAAACAAAATAAACTCTTGACTCTTATTTGAATGAAGAACAGGTCCGGTACATTTGTCTGCACGCTCACACAGTCTGTTCTAGTGTATGTGACCCTGAGCATGTCCCCTGCCGCGGCACACAAACTTTTGGATCTTTGTTTTCTACACTTTATCACAAAGTATAGTTGCACTTGTGCTGAGTGTGAGTGGTCCCAGTGGGCAGAGCTTTGACCTGATCCAGATGAACTCTCCACATCTCAGAAGAGGAAATAATCCCTCACCTCTCCATTAGACGCCGAGCAAGTTATCAGAACAAACAGGAGGCCACAGTTCGCCTCAGTACAACATAAGCATAACCGAACCATCAGATCTATGGTGATGTGTGGGAAATCTGTTGTTTTATGGAAAATACCTGAAAAGACTTATTTATTACATTAATATATTATTTGACAGGAACAGTGAACCTCAACATTACTGTTTTTTATTATCTTTTCCCCTCCATCCCTTGTTGGGTAATGTGAGGTTTTGTCTATGGGAGTTTTTGTTTATAGGAGATCTTCTACTGAGAATGTTTTTCAAACTTCCTATAAGTGATCTGTTCTTTTCTTCTGTATCTACCTCTGTATCTACCTCTGTATCTACCTCTGTATCTACCTCTGTATCTACCTGCGTTGCATCAATGAAATTTCCCCATGTGGGACACTAAAGGAGTATCTTATGTTATCTTATCTTAAATATACTAAATTTGTTATTCAAGATATAATAAAAAATAAATATGACAAAGTATTTAATCTACTCTTTAATGTAAACAGTATATTTTGGAAAACTATTCAAACAAACAACAATAAACCACTGAACAGTTTTACCGCTCTCAATCTAATTTCAATGTAGAGGTCAGAGATCTTTTGCATATTATTTTGAGGGTGACATTTGGAGAACTGGAATAATTGTTCTCACCACAGACAAAACATGGGTCCTTTTAATAAAACATTCATTTAAAACAATCTCTTGTTTATAGTTTACTTTTAACACTTGGGCAATATTTGTAATTTTGGCATACATTTATAAAATAATCTTTAAACTATGTATATTGTATAATGTATATATGTATAAATATTTGTTTAATCTATCAAACTTGTCTTTCTTTCTTTTGTGTGTGACCGTGAGTGTGTTCTGTATATATATATATATATATAACAAGAACTCTGAAATTACATAATCATAATTTAGAATGCATGACATTTTACATTTAATATATTATTTATCTGCCAATTGAAGAACCTACTTCTTCATCCTTGTTAAAAAAGGTAGAGGTTATAATACCAGAGGTAATACATTTACATTCAGTAGTTTTCAGACACCACTTGAGTAGTTTAACAGGATAACCGTACTCTAACTTGAGTAAAGGCTTTGGTTATTCTTCCCATTGTAAGTGAGTCGAAAGTGAAATAGGCTTTATGACAACAAGCAATGATTTTAACGTTTGTGTTTCTTGATTTTGATTTTTAGTTGCCTTTTCATTTGAAAATATCAAATTTTTTCCACCATTTAATGTTTGTCCTTTGAAATACAGTAACAAAGTATAAAGCTTAGCTTAAAGCCAAGTTGTATTGTGGTCCTAAATGGTCCTAACTTAAGAACGTCAAACATAATGACAATGTTTGGTTTTAGCCAGCAGAGGGCGCGCTGGTCAAAGCCATCGACTCTCCGGAAGAGCCGCTGTATTTCTGTGACGTTTCATGTCCGAGCGCATCCACATCACAGTCACATCTCTCCAACAGCAGAACATCCTCTCTGTGCTTAAACCTGTGGCGCATGACAGCGTCTCAGATCCTCTCTGTGCTTAAACCTGTGCTACTCTTTTCTCTCAGCACCAGTCCACGCCTCATCTGAGCCATGCAGAAGAGGAGGAAGCCCGAGCCCATCCAGCTCAACCCCATTCCCGATGGACACACCATCAACGGCACGGGAGCGTCCGAGTGAGTCCATAACGCACATTTAACGGTGTTTACGTCCATGCGCTGGGCTCCTGCAGGCCTAAACCCAACAGAATGATCTTCACTTTATCTGCCACAGTGATGAGCAGTTATGTCATTTATAATAGCCTAATAATAACTAATGATCATAGCCTTTTCCTACAAATAAGGATATTGATTTTGCACTTCCCATTTGTGAGGAAATGTGCTTGTAATTTGCTTATGACTCATAATGTGTTATTATAATTATTAACGTGAATAATCGTCTTTGGTCAATATAAGATCTATTTGTATTTGCCTAGGGCTGTAGTACACCTACATTTGGATCTTTGTAGCACATTTGTGAGCATGAACATTGTCCTTGTGCAGCCTCTTAATATGGTGCTTATGTTATAAAATTACTGACAATGGATGTGATACATGCTGGGGTGGAAAGGAAACTATACAAATACTCAAGTTACCATATAGTAAGTATATATACTTGAGTGGGCTAATTGTATGTTTTTGAGTAGATTTTTAAACATACTTTAACTCGTAAATGGAGTTTAAGTCTAGTCTTAAGTCTTATCTAATTGTAATTAGTAACATTTAAAATCATCAGGAGTTACTGAGTACAGCGCAAGTTCGAATGGTCCAAACCAAACGCACAGTTGCCTCTCCCCGGCCTGTATTGTTTTCTATAATTACAAACGCATAAAGCAGCTTTGCATCGCCTGCTCTTATTGTTATAAGTGAATTACAGTTTAAAACAATGTTATAAAAAAATGTGATATTGATCAAGTTTTATCAAAAGGATGACCTAAAATGCATTTAAAGTTTCCTTCAAATTTAACGAGTAACATGTATTTTGACTAGGTCTGTTTATTTGGTCGGAAAGGAGCATGTTTATGAACGTACAATACATGATTCTGTATGCTCCGCGGTGCCGCATTGGCTCCAACAAACACTCTCATTCATACACCAGTGCCTTGCCCAAGGACACTACAGTCACTGCTGCCCCATTGTAGCTGACTTTTACCTGTAGCAGTACTTTGAGTGCATTTTTAGGCATGTAACTGTACTTTGACATACACATTTTCTACTCTTTCCACCGCCGGATACATGAGTGCATTTGTGGTGCAGTGTCCTCCAGTGCAACAGGCAGCAGCACTTCTGAAGAGCATTACATAATGGCATCCCTGGTGATGGCCACTAGCAGCTCAGGCTTGTAGTGTTTCATCAGCTCGTCATATTTCTGTTCTATAGATATTAAAGAATGTTTGATTACGCAATGTAGTGCAAAAACAATCAACATTCTGTCTGCAAAGTCTTTCAGTCTTTCAGGTCAACAGCATCAAATAACCAACCCACTAAGTACCGGTATATATTCTACTTTGCCATTCTTTTTCATAGGGTTCATTTATTAATTCAAAATGTTTAAACATTAATTTGACGTGTATGAAACCTTCTGTACAGTAATTAAAGAAGCAGTTGAAAACAAAACACCCAAAGACCAGTAAAAGCCAACTTTACAGACTCAGAAAAAACAGGTTCAAAGGTGTGACAGAACAAATCATCTTAAACTGGAATGAAACAACAGTGCATTTTTCAGTTGAATCAAGTTCCTTTACTCTGATGATCTAATGCTCTGTTGCAACTTGCACATGATTGGTGCTTTGTGTAAAGTCTATCTTCAGTTTCGTCAGCGCTAAACAGGAACGTCTCTGTTTGTTGACATTTATTTATTTATATTAACGATAAACAAAGATTCAAATACTAAACAATATTTTTTAGCAAGACAATCTGCTCTTGTGCCCAGTTTAAACAGGCGTACAGTCGGTGCAGTGGTCACTCACTGTGAAGTGGTGAGTGTCATAGTGCTTTGTGGTTTCTCTTGATGTGGAGGTTTTCTGTCTTTCGCTGCAGAACAGAACCTGCTTGTTTTTCACTGACTCAGGCCTCATTTACTCAACTAATCACAATTATTCAGAATAATTGTTGCAGTCCTGGTGATATACCCACCACCATCTGTCTGCTCTGCAACACTGCCAGTATTGTACTGTGTTTGAAGGAATATTCTTTGGACTGGGCAGCCCTTGGCAGACTGGTTTGTAGCTTTGCTGATTGAATGTTAAATGGGACATTTTATATCAAATTAACTTTTATTTGCTTTTAACCATTTATAATGGTGTTTTCTCATCATTAGCTTAGTAGTAGTTTATAAAGAAAACAGTTTGACGCATCTGTTTAAGAATTTGGATGAGCACATTCCTGACAAGCTGAAACCAGTCAGAGATAAATAATTGCTCAAAGAGTTTTAAAAAAGAGTTCCTATGCTGCGGCTCATCCACAACCGAGACAATAGAGCTGTGTATGGAGCAGGGGCAAGTCTTTGCCCCATTCTCTTCAGTAATAATAATAATGTCTATCACATAGTGCTTTTCTGGACGCTTCAAGTTGTTCAGTCTGCACCCGTGTCTTTGCCTTAGGACATAATGTCGGTGTAATCCCTCATGTGTCCAGGAGTATTCCATTGTAGAAAAAGGTTCAGCTGGACTACAGAGTCCAGATGACTACAACTGAACCTTAGAACATAATAACAGAATGCATTGGTCGCCTCCTTCTGGTTATAAGACAACAACTGTACCACCCACTTGAGCCACTCTGCAGGCCATATTTGGGTTTCTTTTCCTCTACATTGTGCTCTGCGGTTTGGACCATATTGCACTTTAGTATGTCTGTCTAACTAAATACTGAGTTTATCCTAGTTTTTTAAATGTGACGTTTATTTAATTGCTGTGTGGATATTTCCATGCTAAGAGTAGTAGGGAATCTTAGGGCTAAAACTTTTCACCAACTGAAGTTTCTCCTAAATCTAACCGCTCTTCATTTAACCCTCTCGCCAGCTCCTGCACTCCTCTCTTTCTCATCTCCTGGTGTCTTCTTCTTGCTCTTCTCTCTTTTCCTCTTCTCCTTTCACTCCTCTTTTCTCTCCTCTTGTGCAGCTTGTGAAAAGCCCCCGCCGCCCACAGCTCTCAGTCTCTTCTTGTTTCCATGGATATGAGTCCTTGAGTGTGAAGCGCTCCCTCTCCTCTGTGCTATGGAGGAATAGAGGAAGCTACTATACACCTTTAGTAACTCTAGTGATAGAAGGTTTTTCTAACAGCACATTCTTCTCTTCTTTGGTCATTTCATTAAATTAACTTGCATGTAACTGTCATACTATCTCCTTCTCCCTCTGGCCACATATTCAAAAGATCCAACGCCAACCGATATCGGTATCATTAATGCCAAATGAGGGTGCTACAGTTAGAGTGAAGAAGGTAAAATAAGATTAAAAACAATAGCTGGTATTGCAAAATGCAGGTGAAGCTGTATAGACTAGACTTCATGACATCTACTGGTGGAACAGAGCGTTTTAGTTCTTAAGATAAGATAAGATATTCCTTTATTGTCCCACATGGGGACAATAAAGGAATATTGTCACTGAAAATTAAGGATTTCTCAAACATGGGTGAATGAAACACAACTTATGAGCAATATCATTAACTTGTAAATTTAGCATAATATGGAGAAAACACAGAGTTGAATCAATCGTAGTTAAGGAAACAAGCTCTACGCGGCCATGTTTCGACTGTACTGTGCTTGTCCCTAGAGCAAACCTGGAGTCTCTTCAGAAGAAGCTGGAGGAGCTGGAGCTGGACGAGCAGCAGAGGAAGCGGCTGGAGGCCTTCTTGACGCAGAAGCAGAAAGTGGGCGAACTGAAGGACGACGACTTCGAGAAGATCTGTGAGCTGGGAGCAGGCAACGGGGGAGTGGTCTTCAAGGTGTCCCACAGACCCTCAGGACTTATCATGGCCAGGAAGGTCAGTCATAGGGCTCGGATTTTAATGTTTCATCACCTTCTTCGGCGAGATCTTTGTTGTCAGTCAGGGCATGTGACCGGGCCAAAGCAGTAGAAGTACATGCTTTTCACTAAAGGCAATTTTATCAAAAATATCAGATGAAGATGAAGGACAGATCTAACAAAGAAACGCCTTCTCTTCACATCGGAGTGAAGAGAGAGCTAGTGCAACTGAGTGATTTTAGCTTTAGAGAAGAAGATAATCTGAGTGCTCCCTGGTGGTTTAGTGGTTAAGGTGGCAGCACATATGCCAGGCTCCACCTGCAGCCGGCCGCAGTGTTTTGCGTTCGAATCTCGGCTCCAACAATTCGCTGCATGTCCTCCCTTCTCTCTCATGCCCATTTCATGCTCAGCTGTACTGTCCAATAAAACCTACCGGCCAAAAGATCCTTTATATTAAAATAATTAAACATTAAAAACTGAATGCAAGATTACTCAAACATGTATGAATTAAACAAATCTTCTACAAATCCTGGGCCTTTGGATCAATGAGCACTATCTAAAATTAGTTCTGATATCACAGTATCACATGTCTAGGATGTACAAGTTCTTAAGTCTAAAGTGCAGGTGGAACAACATATATCTTTAAATTACTGTTATTCAACACTTTTTGCTTACATCTTTTGAAATATGATACGGATACAGAGCAGTGAATTGTATTTCATCTCATATAGTATGAAACACACACAATATGAAACACAGTAAAGTGATGATTAGCACTATCTTAAACTAAATATGAACTTGAATTGTTTCAGCTGATTCACCTGGAGATCAAACCTGCGATCAGGAACCAGATCATCCGAGAGCTGCAGGTTCTGCACGAGTGTAACTCCCCGTACATCGTGGGCTTCTACGGAGCTTTCTACAGCGACGGAGAGATCAGTATCTGCATGGAGCACATGGTACACTACACCTCAGTTACCTCATTATTCATCTGCGCACCAGAGAGTGAGAAGGTCATTGTTGTTCCTCTTTTATCACAGGACGGAGGCTCCCTGGACCAGTCTCTGAAGAAGGCAGGGAAAATCCCAGAGCAGATCCTGGGCAAAGTCAGCATTGCAGTGAGTGAAAAAGCAACTTACATGACTTACAAGCACCAGATGTGTACTATAATATCAATATGTACTATATGTGTCGTGACTCTGAGGTGATTAAACTATACAAGTTCAACTCAAACCGACATTTGATGATCTTTGGCAATAACCCACTGTGATTATTAGACCTCTACAACATGTCATGACACAATTAGGTTTAGGGTTTAGTCCTAAGTTAAACTGGATTCATCAGGAATTACACTTGGATTTGTTCTAGTCATACAAGGAAAGGTAACATGGACAGTGTGAGAGCTTTGTAAAGCACTGACAGAACTGTAAACGCCACAGATTATACTATGTTTAATCTCCCCAGGTGATTAAAGGTCTGTCGTATCTAAGAGAGAAACACAAGATCATGCACAGAGGTGAGTCCTGACGTTAGTACAATGTTATACAGGTTTAGTTTTTCGGGGTATGACCGTTTCCTTTCCTCCCTCGCTCAGATGTAAAGCCTTCTAACATTCTGGTGAACTCTCGTGGGGAGATCAAACTGTGTGACTTCGGGGTCAGCGGGCAGCTCATCGACTCCATGGCAAACTCTTTCGTTGGCACACGCTCTTATATGTCTGTGAGTGTATGAATTACAGTTGTTGTATAAGGCTTTAGATTCAAATACATTTCTGTGTCCAAATTAGAAAGATGTTCACGAGAAGTAGCCTTTATCCTTCATTTCCTTTTTGTAGTTTTCTGTAGTTGTATTTATTTGACATATTTACAATATTCTAATAAAAAGCCTTTACTTTTTCCTAGATTTATTGTGAAACTAGTGAGACTCTATGTCTTATTTGCAAGAAATCTATTTATTATCTATTTAGAAGCTTTCTTTTGCCATATTTCAACTTTTATTTGGTTAGAAATGTAGGCTCGATGTACAATATAAATAAGTGCTTGACAAGTTGACTCATCAAAAATCTATCTCTGACTAGTTGACTATAAAAATTACTGCTGGTTGCAGGTTTAATATTTATTGTTTTTTTAGTAGTACCAGTAGTAGTTTTTAAGATAGTTGCTCAGGTTTATGTATATTTGAATATCGGATTGATACATCAGTGTTTTTGTGACTTCTTGTGCAGCCGGAGCGTTTGCAGGGCACTCATTACTCCGTACAGTCAGACATATGGAGCATGGGGCTGTCGCTGGTGGAAATGGCCATCGGTCGGTTCCCCATCCCACCTCCAGACACTAACGAGCTAGAGCAGATATTTGGGGTCTCCATGGAAGGAGAGGCCACGTCCAGCGAGTCCTCCCCGAGACCACGACCACCAGGCAGACCAGGCTGTAAGTCGGGCCTCTGTTGGTTGGGATAAAATAATAGCAGCATATTTTTTCTGAATATTTTAGGAACACAGGAATATTTGGACTGAGAGTGTGACTGAAAAATGAAAACAAAAATGACTCATATACTTAGAGGTTGTACAAACAATACACGATAATGAAATGATAATTGAAAGAGCATTAGGAAAGATGGATAATTGAAGCATATGTTGGATTAGATGTGATACAGATGTTCACGTAGATTGAAGCCATTATGTGAGGGCAGAACGCTACTTTGGCGACCTCTAGTGGGGAACAGCTGTCATGTGTTTTGCGGAGGAAGTAAAGGGGCTCGTGGTAATTGAACCGAACCGTTGATGGTAGATACAATATTAAAATGTATTTGTCAAAGAACAACTTGATTATGTCAAGCTTTTCTCTCAACATTCTTTGCACAAAATGTCTTTCAGCATATGGCCACGACAGTAGACCTCCAATGGCAATATTTGAGCTTCTGGATTATATAGTTAATGAGGTGAGGCCTATTTCACTCAAAGATAAATTATGGTTTGTGATTTATAATTCTCTACCAACTATGCTTTTTCCATTTGTAGAACCCACCAAAGCTTCCAGGAATTTTTGGCACTGAATTTCAAGATTTTGTGAATAAATGGTATTGTATGAATTAGAATATTAGAAGGCAGTCTCATTTAAGAAATGTACGATTGTAAACTTTCCTCGATTACAGTTTAATCAAGAATCCGGCAGAGAGGGCAGATCTCAAGCAGCTGACGGTGAAGTTAACATTGAACTTCCTTCAGGAGCAATAGCAAGTCTTCACATTTAACTCATCCACATTCATCTGCTTCTCCTTCAGGTTCATCAGTTCATCAGGGACTCAGAGGCACAGCAGGTGGACTTTGCCGGTTGGCTGTGCAGCACTATCGGACTGAACCAGCCTTCCACGCCAACACATGGACCGGTCCCATAAACTCACCCAAAAATGTCATGTCCTTTTGTTTCAAGGTGCAATCAGATTTAATGTTAACAAGCCAAGTGAAATTCCTCTGGGCTTAGTTAGGCCTGCTCCAAGCCATGTTTTTTGAAGATTCACATTTTTAAATGACAGATGCCGCTTAACCTGTGTGCTTGATATTTTCTCATTGACAAAAAGTTTGCTATTGTAAAATAAAGAGTCTTGTGGATACGTTTGAAACCAGTTTAATTTTTTAGTCTGAACCACTGTAGATTTATGCCTTGGGTTTGGCCGACGTCTTCTTGATCACCCTCTTCTTCTTGGGCTTCAGCATCTTTGCCTTGATCTACAACAACAAAAAAGTCAACCCAGTGTTTATGGACACATGAATACTTCTAAGGTCGTGGCCTTACCGTAGGGTCGTGCTGGAGAATGGCATGACGTCTGGCTGTCTTGGCGTAAGGGTTCAGCTTGAGCATTATCCTTAGATTCTTCAGAGGATTCTTCTTCAGCACTCTGCGACTGATCTTCTTGCTACAAAGAAAAATGGTACATCTCGTTAAAGAAACGTCAGTGGCATTCTATCAAGGCAAGCGTGTGCATGGCTCAGGACTTCCTTATAATCAGAGTTCAGAAACACGGACCTGAAGTGGAAACTCATCATAGATTGATATTTGCGATTTTGAAAAAGGGACAAGAGCTTACTTTGGTGCGCGAAGTGCTTTCTGGATCTCCTCACTCTTAAGAATCCTGCTCAAGTCTGTGTTTGTCATCTTGTGCATAGGCAGGCTGAAAGACAATACATAAAACTTAAGCATCTCTTTACATAACCCATGTCTTTCTAGAGCAGCAAAAACATGACTCAGAACTTCAGATAGTATCACAATATTTCAAAAACACGGACCGAAGTAGAAGCTCATCATTGCATGTCTCGGGAATGCATAAAGGTTGCGCATGAACATTAAGAGATCACTTATTTCCGACCAAATTTTAAATCTTAAGTGCCTAAAAATCAACGTTGGTCTGACTTCAGAGTGGATGTCGGTTTCTAACATCCCCGCGGGACTGGTACTCACTTGTAGTCCACCTTGAGTGACGAGGGCTTGCGCCATGTGCCGTAGAGCTCGTCCAGTTTGCGGAAGGCGCCTTCTGTCCAGATGCAGAAGCGGCCCACGTGACCTCCAGGAGCGATTCTCAGGAGATTCAGCTTGTTCACGTTCTGCAGTGTGATTCCTGGGTGACCAATTTTAACATTCACTCCGTGTTCATGATTGAGTTGTTTACTCTCAGCTAGACGAGCAGGTACCTGGGATATTTCTGAAGGCTTTTGTGACTCCTGCATCCTGGTTGTAGATTATGCACGGCCCTTTACGCTGGATACGTCTGCGATTCCTCATTTTACCCTTACCGGCACGCATGCGCTGGGAGGCGTACACCTTAAATCAGACCAAAATTATACATTAGGGGTGAACTGAAAATCACAATTTAAAATGAACACCTAATAGCAACAAGTTTACCTTTTTGATGTCATTCCAGGCTTTAAGTTTTTTCAGGAGCAACACAGCTTCTTTGGTCTTCTTATAACTCTCAACTTTGTCATCAACCACAAGTGGAACTTCTGGGATTTCCTCAATACGATGTCCTGACAACATTAACAGTATTAACTAAAGTTCAAAGTCCAGGAATTACACAGCAATGGTCAGTGCTTGCTCAGAACTCTTAATCATCAAAAACTTGTGACAGCAAAACGACAGTAGGCATCTGTCACTGTTCACAGCCTCAGACGCAAATTACACCATCACTGCAAGGCTGACATCTACAGGTTTGAAGAGTAGAAATAATGTTTTACATGGAAACTGGGGCCCACCTTTGGCCATGACAAGTGCTGGGATGGCAGAAGCAGCCAGAGCAGAGCAGATGGCGTAACGCTTCTGGGTGGTGTTAATTCTGCGGTGCCAGCGGCGCCAGGTTTTGGTGGGAGCAAACATGCGTCCACCACGACACATCTAAACTAGAGTTAAGGAGCGTTTTGTGGTAGTCTTAGGACAAGCTCAGAGTTTGTGTTCATCAATCGTCTGCATTAGCATTTGACAGAAGGCATTCTGTCACTAACACAGAATAAGACGCAAATTACACCATCATAGCGTGTCATTGTGAACATTTACAGTAGGGATGATAATCAGAAAGGATACATTTCCAAAAGCTCCCTGTCCAGAGCGGTGAGTACCACCTCCTCTCACACGGGGGATACGGGCCACAGCTCTTCCAGTTCCCCAGGACTCTGCACTAGTCTGGTGTCCTGAAACATACTGAGTCAGTCTCAAATTCGTAAAAAGAAACATGCACATTACATGGGCAATTCATCTGAATGACATACCTGCAAGCTCACTGACTGCATATGGCTGGCGACTGTTTTTGCGCATGTTGGTGTGCACAAAATTCACCACATCGGGGCGGATGGGTGCCTTGAACACAGCAGGCATCACAACATTCTTGCCAGAAGATTCTCCTTTCTCGGAGTAAACCGAGATCAGGGGTCGGGCACAGGCCTGGAAGAAAAAGCAGAGGTATCAACAACCGCTCAGATAAATATAAATGAATTAAAAGTAGACCCGAAATGTAAGCTCCGCATATTTGGTTTAGTTTAGCGTGATTTTACAACATTCTCAGATTTGTCATGGCGGCCTACTGAAAAGGCAGAAACCTGACTTTAAGGCAAAATAAAAACTCCACGAGTGGTAAAAACAACTTATACACAACGCATATGCAGCGATTACTTAAAGCTGATCCTAGATGGCTTTAGAGTAAAGAGCAAAGACACGTCTATAATAAACACGTGTATGGAGTTCACACAGGCAGGGCTTTCAAAATGGCTCCGCGTGTTCGCCTAGCTAGTCCGGAGGAGTCTTCAGCTCATTAAACAGTTCAAATACCTCGGAGCTGTACATCTGCCGAATTCACAGTTAACCAACACGCTGCACTATCACAATCAGTTTCACTGTGTAACTTCTAATAAAACTATCTCACCATTTTCAGGTTTTAGGCTTTCGGCTCGCCGGGACCACGCTCCTCTCGCTATGGCGGCCACAGAAAAAAGGAAGTGTGTGCAGCGTCCTGAAAGCTTTATGCATCCGCTTAAACGTACACCACTTCCGCCTAAATAAGAACGTCGTCTTTTACTAAATTCAAGATAAGTCACACCAAAAACTAATATGTATAGGTATACAGCAAATAAAAATAACAGTCATACAGGGTTAGAATTCCATACAGATTTATAAGACCTCTATTTGCGTCAGAAAATTAGGACTATTTTCAGTTGGCTCGCGGAGGGAAAAGTGCGAGTCCAGTCTCATTTTATATCTTTAAATTTTAATTTATTTCTAGAAAGTACTATTCATTTGCACTATATGCGTTATCCCCCATTATAAATAATTATACATTTATTTTAAATTGTGATTTTGACATTTGACCCGGTCACGTGTTGCCGATAACGGAGGCGGAGTCTGGATATAGCGCGCGCAGCTGAAATATCAAGTAAAAGTTTGTTTATGTTACTGTTTTCTGGAGCTACGATGGGATCCAGGACCCTCAATGGCGCAAAGAAGTTTATTGACGTTCTTTGGTGAGTTTACGTTCGCTTGAGTGTCATAAACTGTATAATTGGTTGGCCATAATGGTATTTGCGGTTGACATTTTCGGTGTAGGTCCATTCACGACCAGAAAAACAACACACACCACCAGTTTGAGGTAGACCCTTTTGTAGTTTATTTGCATTTTTTTTAACATATACGTTTCATCATAATTGCTGTAATTGATATTCTGTTTTAGGAGGACGTTCAGATTTTGAAGGTGCACGGAGAAGAAATCGCTCCAATAAATATGCTGACGTCTAATAACCAAGCCATCTATATTTGTGAGAAAATGGTATGCTTTGGGGAATTGTTGTTTATTTTATCTTATTTTTTACATTTCAAGCCTCCTAAATCATTCTTTTATGTAATTACCCTGAATCCAAAATGGTTGATTTGACTGCAAATAAGTGGGTTGTAGCTTTCTTTTTATGTGTAACATATCCAGCAGCTTGAGGATTCCCTTTTATAAGATGGAAGATTATATAGAAACGTATTATTTTTGTACCGGGCAATTTGTTTAATTCTTTTTTTTTGATTAGCTAGTAATTAGTTAAACAATTATTTCAGCAGTACAGTAAGATGTTTTAAAATGCATTTTAACCAAATAAAGATGATGACTGAAGTCTTTGTTTAGTTGAAAATCATTCATTGCTTATTCTTTGTTGGCTTTTATATTTGAAAATGCCACTGTCTTTGTAATTGTTGCAGCTCTTATTGTCATCTATTCTGTTTTTTACTTTTAGGTTCCCAAAATTGAGTGTGACTCGGAACAGCAGCCACCAGACACCTCAGACACCTCAAACTGCTCTGAGAACGGCCATGATGGAGACGTCGAACATGATGCGAGTCTTGTTAAAACTGAACCAGGGCCGCAGCCCCTCAGTGTTAACCAAGCAAGGTGACTAACCCTTCACAAGCATTCACTATTTCCATGACTACTAATGTTTGTATTATTTTTAGACAGCTGCTTTCTTTCTACACCTTGGCCCAGAACCCATGCATAGCTCTTGTGGACGACCGAGTCTTAGCGCCGCTGTGGGTGCGCTGTGACATGTCCGACCCAGCGGGGACCACCTGGCTCGGAGCTGAGATGGTTTGCACCGGAAGCAAAGTCACAGGAACCAAATTATACTCTGTTACATGCAAAGGTATATACAAAATTGTGTGTTTTTTTTTTTTAAATGATTATTTGGGCCGTAGGCTTTATTAGACAGGATAGCTTTAGTTTGAATGAGAGAAGCGAGGACATGCAGCAAATTGTCAAAGCCGGAATTTGAACTCACACTCGCGCATGTTGCTACCACTATTTCAATTCAATATATGTTTGTAATGCCCAAAATCACAACAGCAGTTTCCTCGACCATGGCAACAAGTCCTGCCCTTGACATTTGCCAATTGTCTATACCCTCTCTCTCCTCCTTTCACACTATAACTGTCCTGTCCTGCAGTTGGGACAGAAAAAACTTCTTTTTTAAATTTTTTTTTTTTTTTTAACCTGATTCAGATTTTTCCTAAATTGTGTTTTATTCCAGGCACCACAATGGACAAGAAATCTGTCATGACGTTGGAAGAAGTCAAACAAGAGCACAGAAAGAAGCACCAATCGTCTTCAGTGAGGGCCAATCGTGTATTATTTTTTTTATCGGTCGTTAAAAGTAAGAGATGTTTGTTAAAATATGAACTTGCTTGGTTTCAGGTGGTACTAAAAGGCACTGCCAGATATAACTTGTTCGGATCCACAGTTGTTGAAAACACAACTATTGAGTCCCAGAGCAATGTAACAGTGGATTTCAAATGGAACGATGTAGGAAGTATTTTGGAAACTCCACTGCCCATGTCCTCGACCGCTACACTGGTACGTGACTGTGATCTTTGCTTTTTTCAGTTTAAATGGACGTATAGAACATAATCAATGACCCATGGGAAAGATTACATCCAACACTTGTTAGGTCTATTCAGGCAGATGAAAAAGATGTAACAGTGCTATTATATTACTTACAGCATGTTTGTTTGAACATTATTCCTGTATATTTTTTATGTAGAACATCAAAATTGCCATTGGCGACATGAGAAGTCCCATGTTTGAAATGTTCAAGGAGCTGGAGTTTCTTCAGGTTTGGTTTTGTTCGTTCTACTTTTTTTTTTTTTTTTTTATCATACGTATGGTTTATGATGCCTTGCTTAATGGGTCAGGGTTATTTATATTTTAATTGTTGTTTCATGGGTAGAGCTTTGTTACATGTTGCAAACCTCTCAATCGGAATCAATCTTTTTAAAGAGTCTTGCAGATGGTTTAAGAACTGGAGAGATTGAATGGTTGGAGCCAGTGGAAACGACTTCAGCAGTCGATCTGACCAAGACCTACCTGGAGGGTAACTGTTTTCAGATGGCGAATTATTTATTTTATTAAACTGAAACGGATATTTACAATGTCCGTGTTGTGTTTCATGTAGAGCTTCAGAATCAGAATACAGCAAAAACTCAAGACGAGGCGGTCAAATCGACCAAGGTACCCAATTTAAATGACTTAATTTCACCACTGATCATGTTATATAGTGAAATCGTGCATTTACTGCATAGTTTGTGCATTTACCACTTGTCACTAATGAATTCCATGACATGTGAAAAATAGACCTGACTAGAATCAGAACGTTTCATCTTTTTTCTTTTTCAGGCCCAGAACCTGAAGCCTGAGGAGGAGACACCCACATTCACCTCTTGGCTGGAGAGAGGAGATCTGGACTTTATCGAGCAGCTGTGGGTCAGGCTGAGTAAGAGTAAGTCCAGCTTTTTCTTTTGGAATGTAGGACCTAAAATCAAACAAATTATTCTACAAGGGAAAGTATTATCCAATACTAAATTGTATTAACGCTTCATTTACCTCCCCAGGGATAAATCTGTTTGAAGATTGGAATAATGACACACATAAAATAGTTAATTTGTAGAACTTCCAACTAAATATCTTGTCACATATATCCTTTTCTTTTCCTTCCCAGGTGTGACGTCATATCAGGACATTGGTGACTGTTTGAGGCTTGTAATTGATGCTTTAAGATACGGAGATGTCAAACCATGGGTAAATAAACAGTTAATAACAGTAAATAAACAGTTCCTCTTTTAAATAGCATTGTAGCTGAATCAAATGACCCATACTTTACAAAATGCTGAGAATAAAAGCATAGAGTGTGACTTGTACAGAGTGTGACATGGTCCGAGGGGTTTTAATCTTGTTCTGTTCTGCGTTTGACTTGTTCAGATCCACAGGGACAATGACAGCAGCCTCAGTAAACTCATCTTGAAGTCGTACCGCCAGAAGATTGATAACGTTCAACTGTCCGGTTTCACACCGGTGCAAATGCTGCTGGAGATGGGCCTGGACAAAATGAGGAAGGACTACATCAATTATCTCATCGGTAATGAGCTAGATTATGTTTGTCTTGCATGGACTTTGACCCGTCCTTCAATCTTGCTGAAGTAAACTTGCAGAGGCATACTGTATCTTTTGGCAGAATCTTTCCCAGTCCCTTGATGAGGAGGAGGGATGGAAAGTAACTACATTTTAAGTAGATTTTCAAACTTGTTATTGGGCATTGCCATGTTATTGCAATTGGCTACATTTCAAATACAGGAGTTACTGAGAACAATAAAGTACACGTGCCAATCATCCCAATAATGTGAACGTCTCACTGCTGTCTCTGCCCCTCTCTCTCCAAACACAAATAACAGCACCACATGGCCTGCTCTGATTGGCCAAAACTCAGAAAATAAGAGGATAATTCAACTTTGAATAAAATAAATACATTTAAGTTGTGTATAAAAAGCTGATCTGAAATGCTATTAAAATGTTGTAAACGAATGACATTTTAGTCATTTTATACTTTTTACATTTGGAAGCAGTAGTGTTTTTAGCCATGTAACTGTACTACTTGAGTTCAAATTTCCAGTTCACTTTTCACCACCGATAAAGAGTACAGCACAGAGATTTGGGCCACTGTCTGTGTTTATAGCTTGACAAATGCCAAGTGAAATTCCACTATCACAGGGAGAACAAGCAAATGCCACAGAGAATAGACTCCACATAGTGATGGCTAAAGGGTGTATAACTGCTACTACGTGTCACCCTATTGTATCTGCTTTATTCATTCATGGTGTGATTTGTGTTTTCATTTTTTCAGGTGCAGAGTTGACAACTTTAAATCATTTGGTATGGATTTTTTTATTTGCTGAACTTTAATATCAGCTAACACAATATAAAAACGAAATATAGCACGCAAAAACATATGATATAATGGTTTGTGTTGACAGCATTATTACCTGAGCACAGATGTGGATGTTCAGGAGCAGGTCGTCCGACTGAGGAAATTGCACCACCTGCTGGAGATATTAGTGACCTGCACCACATTCCTGGGTCTGCCATATCATCGCATGTTTGTTCTGACACAGTAAGATCAGATATAAGGATCCAGGCACTGATGTAAATATGTATTTATTTGCTCATAATAATGTATTGTGTACTCTCTTACACATAGATCATGTTTGCAGCATTACAAAACAAATCCATACGATGAAAGCCACAACTTCAAGCTGCCTATCACTCCAACTCTGATTAGTCATTTCTACCAGAAGTGAGTTATTTTAAACTCAAATGTACATTTTAGTTGATATCAGTGGTTGTAATGTGTTTTCTTTCAGAGAGCATCCTGTAATGTGGGGTGTTGAAGTTTCCAGTGGCGACGGCCCTCGTGAGGTCAGAACATTACTGCAGCTCAGCGACAGCCCTCTGGTGGATCACGTCATCTTTGAAACGGGTTATTATTTTCTGTTTCATCAGTAACATGCTAGAGATTTGTAAATTAACGTTTTGATATTTATTTATTTTTTACAGATTATGAAAATGAAACGGTAAATGGAGTATCTGAGGATCCTGCTTATTTTTCTACGTTAGTGTGTTGCAGTATGGTCAATTTTGCATAAATTACTATACAAGCATGTTTATAAATGTAATAAATGTCAAATATAGCAGGACAAATTACAGTAGTTGGTAATGTTTGTGTCACAGCATTTTAATAAACATTTTACAAGTCACTCAAGATTAGTGTCTAATGCTAGTTTGTTAACAAGCATTTAAATCACTTCAAATGTGGACAATTTAACTGCCTGGCTCATAATCAATGTTTTCCTTAGCTCCGCCTCCTTAACAGAAACATCAGAAAAACGGCACTGATCAAAATAGATAAGGTACAAACAGTGGGAACCACTATTTCTGTCACCATCTCCATGTGGCTTGTTAATGGATCTGCAAACACAAAAGATAACTTTATCATGTAGTAAGTTCACATAAGTAATTACACTTTGGAAGCAAGCAGTGAGCACAGCACTCAAAGGGTTAACAGTTTTTTTTCCATTTCCAAGTTGAGTTATTCCTTACCATGTATAAGTCTAAGAATATTGGCAGCAGTACTCCGCTGGTCCTCTAATAAAAGAAGAAAATGTGCAGTTTAACCCTTTGAGAACTGGACAAAGCAGCACAATGCAAAAGAAGCTTCACTGGGTAATTTATAATATGTGTCATCTTTGTGGTTCTTGTATAAAATTAAACTATAATTCTGCATTAATCTCTGTTAGAGGTCACCATTTAAGAATTTTCAATGGTTTACTTGGTTAAATTAAACACATTTTAAAACATGTACCATTAGTCTACACTTCGTCATGCACAGGCCAAACCTTTGGCAATTCTGTATGTTCCATGTTCTTTCTTGCAGCTGCAGGGGCAAACAAAAAAGATGTCTCAGATACAAGATTGTAATGCTAAAATATTGTAATTACTGAAATGCTGTAAAAGCACATATTCAGATCAAGTCTGATTAGATTTACTTAAATCTATTCTACTAACTCAGAATCTTTGTTTGTTTACCCCGGCTGGTTTTACTAGATGTAACAATAGAAATAGAATCACCTGCAGCTAAGAGCTGGTTGCTTGAAGAGCAAGTTTCCACAGCCTTCCTCCTCCAATTCTCCACCTGCACCACACATTACATTGTGTCATACAACAGTCTATAAAGGCAGATTTAGCATAGCTCACATGTGAGTGCTTTCTCACCTCTCTCTGGTTGGGGAAGCCATTGGAGCTGATGATACGTTTGTAAAACTGAACAGAGGCTTTGGGATAGCGGGCCTTGTTTTTGTTTCGGAAGTCGACATAATAGAGACCAAACCTTTCAGTGAAGCCTTCGTCCCACTCAAACTTATCCAGCAGAGACCAGGCGGTGTATCCCTTCACATTCACTCCATCTTTGAGAGCTGTGACCAATATTTTAAAAAGGCATATGGTAGACTTTTTAATGAAATTCACCTTCATATTATCACAGTGTTTACCCTTGAGCATTTCATTGATGTAGTCTTTGAAGTATTGTATCCTCCATTCGTCACAAAGCTCTGAGCACTGCATCTTCTCTGAGACACCGTTCTCCGTCACATAGATCATGGGGTTACCATATTGACTCTAAACATGCAAATATGATAGGCATAAATGGTTATTTTGCTCTGTGCTACAGTTGTATCATTATAGAGCAATAGTCATATTAACCTTGACAAAGTTTAGCAGGCGCCTGAAACCCCAGGGTACAGCATACAGCCACTCAGAGCCAGGGTCGGGCCAGCGCGGGTCTACCAGCTCAGCCAGATCTCGATCCAGGAAGTAACTGCTGCTGCCGCGGACTGGAAGATTGTTTTTCTGAGTGATGTATCGTGTGGTGAAGTGGCCAATGCCCAGAAAATCACAAGTGCCCTTTATGTAGCTTTTCTCCTGAGGAGAGAAGGTTGGGAGGCGAGATGTTCCCAGGCCCTGCTGGACACTTTTTCTGCCTACAGAAGAAGAATGACAATGTTTATAGCATTTGGATTGCTCTTCTTGAGCACATAAGCTACAGATTTACCTATAAAGTCCTTCATGACTTGGGGGTAGTCTCCGTGAAAGATTGGTGTGGCAAACCATCCTAAGTAGAATTGCACATATCTTTCTGCTGCTTCAATGTCCTTCTGGTTAGAGATGTCCACTGGCTCTCCCCAGTCTCCGGACAGAGAGATGCCAATCCGACCTGTCCACAAAAACGTTTTGTTCTCTTCACAGGCACCTACACATATAACATACTCAAATGTACTCATTACATATTCATTAACCAACCTTTTTGTTTTCCTCTCCACTGTGTGTCATAACTGTGCCAGACCTTAGCATGTGCCTAAAGAACAATTTTCAAACAAATGTATTACCGTAGTCATAAGTCGTAAGTCATTGAAACTTAGCTAACATCTGAAGTTTATTTAGTGTTACCTTTATAATGTGATGTGCGGCTCTGTAAGCCCCGGTGCCTTTCAGCTTTAGCCCAGGGGCATGTTCACCTGTCTCGTAGCCTTCAACTGCTACAGACTGAATCAAATCACAAGCATGAGAATAGTACTATCTGCACAAGCACAAGTGTGTAGAACAGAGATTTAAACTTGCCCAGGGATTGTTGAAGGTGATCCAGTGCTTCACTCGATTGCCAAATTTTTCAAAACACAAATTGGCAAAATCATTAAAATGGTTGATTATGCTGATGTTTTGCCATCCGCCATATTTCTCCTGCAAGACCTAAAAGACAGTTGTTATAGAAGGATGCGTTGGAGGACAAGAGTGCATCTGACGGGATGACCAAAGCACTGACCTGTGGCAGATCCCAGTGGTACAAAGTGACGATGGGAGTGATGTTATTCTCCAGCAGTGTGTCTAATAGATTATCATAATACTGTATTCCTCTCTCATTGATGTGATCAGCTGTGAATAGTAAGGTTAAAGTAAGATCAAGATTTACTTCATTTTTAAATTTCTCCTCTGCAAAGTGTCAGGAGCAGTAATCAACCAGGGAACTTTGAACTATGTTGTGCGTATTTTTAGTTGCTGGGGGAAAAGAACATGAAGGAAACCTAAGCTGACACAGTGAGAGCAAATACAATTCAGATTCTGATACAAAAGAACGCTATAAAAATATGGGTTAGTATCTGGTTATCAAAGTTTTGACAACTCTAAGCTTCACATAGAAAAGCCACATACAAAGAGACTGTCTTGCTGTGAAGACACTATGCCAATAAAAAACATAAAAAATAGCTTTCAAAATGTAAACTTACACTTGATGCCTGTGGGGATGAGGCGAGGCCAGGAGATGGAGAATCTGTAGTGATTCAGCTTAAGCTCATTCATTAGACTGACATCATCCTGTACGGCAAGATCAGTGGACAGTAAGAGGCATTTCGTATTATTAGAATCTACCATTATTATTACTTTTCTTTTTTTAAGGATTTTGGCCCATAAGCTTTATCAGACAGGATAGTATAACCTGGAGGGAACAGGGATGAAAGAGAGACAGACCTTGCAGAAAATTGTCGAAAGCCGCATTATCCACTCAACCTATTTTTCTAAACCCAATAACCACCAAAGTTTTATTAAGGAGCCATTCCTTCCTAAACAATATGACTGATTAAAGAACTACCTTGACTTTGTAGTAGCCTTCACAAGATGTATCCCCAGTCTCGTTCTGTTGGATTTTGCCTTTCTTGTGGGCGAACACATCCCAAATGCTGAGTCCTTTTCCGTCTTTGTCCCAGGCTCCTTCGGTTTGATAGGCAGAACTGCCGGCTCCCCATGAAAATCCTGATGAAAATTGATCAATTATACATTTTTTTAAATCATCTCTGAAATATAAAGATGATAAATTGTTGGGATCAGACCCAATATTTTACAGGCGTGTGTAATTGATGGTAGGATAAATGTTTAGTCCTAAAATAGCTGGTGTAATCCCTCATTCTGCCTACTCACAAAAACAAAACAAGGACAGTCTATAATCAAGAGGTTTTGCTTGGTGGGCGGGGCTTAATATCCAAGTTAGTTAGTCTAGATCCACAGATTGAGAATGACTCTTGGATGAGTTTCCAAAACAGTTTCCAGATGATTACAACTGAACCTTTTTCTAATTTTCCTAAAATGCTTGTGTTTGGTGTTGTTTGATTATTACAGAATAATTCTCACTGATATAATTGAGCAGGATTGACCTTTGCAATTTCACCTTTTTAATATTTCTTATGTAGATATACAACTTGACATACAACTTATACATAATTCCTGACTTCAAGGGAGTAGCTAATAAAACTTTTTGGGTAATATAATGATATTTTTAAGTTGATTTTAAAATGTGTACTCGCAAATAACCAGGAAATGGCCATAAGACAGTAAAGAAGAGATAAAGAAGCAAAGGGTACAAGAATGTGAATATGGGAATTTGGATATGAAGTTATTAAAGCCAAATGGAGATGACAGTATGTGCAAAATAGGATAAAATGAACCAGTACCAGTTGGAAAAGTGCCATAATAGAAGGAGCCATGCTGGTTGTCTGTCCAGTCGAAGTCCTCAGCCGCAGACAGACACAGCACCAGCATAAACACATGGCCCAGAGTGAGCACAGAGGTGGACATGTTCCTCCGGGGGCTCAGTGAACACACACGGTCTGATCTGGAAACACAAGCAGGCTGGGTATAGTAAACTGGGTTGTGCAATTAATCATATTTGAAGAACTAAATCTGGTGTGAGAATTATTCTCTTTTTCTTCTGCCACACACAGCCTGGATCACGGCCACTCGTCGAATCAACCGTGGCTTTTGAAATAAGATTTTTTTGTTTTATTTATTTATTTAAGGACATAGCATTTACATTGGACAAACCAGATGCAATGTTTTAAGTGTATTTGGCAGAATATGCTAATTTCCAACACCTGTCCATAGGGCCTATTTAGAGTTGCCAATTCTACCTAACACATGCATGTCTTTAGGACGAATCACATTACCAGAGCATCCTTCGTGTTCATACTATAGTTATGTATTCAAATCTACAAGTTATAGTTAAGTCAATCATTTTCTAGAGACTTCATGACAGTGGCTTTGTGCATACAGGTGCAGCAAACAGACATGCATCAAAAACACTGGGACGGCTGTGAGAGGGGCGGGGGATTCTTTTGAAAATCAGTGAGGTGTGCACTAATTTTGCTTGGACAAACACATCCATAGAAATGACCATTTCACCCATAGGCAATGGCTGTGTTCACACTGCATCACAGTGTGAACTTGACCTCATCTTTGATAGTGACCGTGTACACAGCATTGTCTCCCAACCAGGGATATGAGGACCTCCAAGGGAACACAAGGTCTTACCTGGACGTCCTTGAAATCAATTTTGGTTTCAAAAGTAAATATGATATGTTCTTTGTAGTAGATTTCTCCTCCATAAGAATGTTTTGGAGGAATTTAGTAGGACTGCTAATTAACTAATCGCAACTAGTTGGGTATAAAAAATGATTTTTACGTATTCTGATAATCCCATAAACACATGTTTTATAAGAATATAGTAATATAGCAATATTAATGTCAAAAAAGAATAAACAATTTCTGACCCTTCATTTGCATGTATCTAAAAAGTCTCAATGTACAATAGGTTTTAGTCTACTAGTACTAAAATAATCAATATATATATATATATATATATATATATACATACATATACATATATATACATATACATATACATATATAAATATATATACATATACATATATAATAGGGATAATCTACAATATATTACTATTATTTGTTTTGCCTAATAATACCCAAGTTGAGGTATAACCGAAACAAAACAATGTTGGAAACCACTGTACAAAAATTAGGTTAATAGCAGCACAAAGTGGATTCTGAAATATTATACGTAATATTGTTAATACTCAAGATTCAAGTTTATTGGTTCACTCAAAATCCTTTAAATGCACTAAAACATTGACACACAACTACAGTAACCTCTGTACCAACTGGGCTACTGCCATCCAAATATAAAAATGTTGAATAAAAACATAAGCTGTAGTTACTGTAGTAGGGAGCAAATTACCGGTACTTATTATATTATGCATTGGATTTGTAAAGCAACCTCACTTACCTGTGCAGGGAGAGAAGAGCATGTACAGAAGTGTGTTCTGACTTAGCCCAGGCCGAAGTGAATGAGCCGTGGACAAAGTAGAAAGATGAATATGTCCATTGTATATAACCTGTTGTAGTCTGCTGTCAGTGTGAAAGCTGCTCTTTTTGTGAGGCCCACGGCATTGTTACTCAGCTCTGAAAATGCTGAATAGTTCACAGACGGAAATTGATTGCATGGCATTACTCATTTACCCCTCAGCTCCTGTCAACATTAACAACACGAACAAATACAAAAAGCAACATTTATTTTGTTCTTTTCATGTATAATATATACAACTGACATTTACACCCTGATGTATTTTCTGTGCCAGCACTAACTTATGCAGTTTTAGCGAAACATACTTTGGCCTAACATTGTTTGTATCTTAAACATTGTTTCATGTTGTAGAGCCACACATTTTACACTTGTTAAGTTACTTGAAATAAATTAAACATTCAGCATTCTTTAGTATCTGAACGGCAAAACAGGCTTCCAGATTTGAAGTCCTTCACATGAATCTCAATAATCATCCTCCTCATCCTCTTCTTCCTCAGGGGCCAGCTCACTGTCCTCGTCTTCATCTTCTTCCTCCTCCTCCTCCTCC
The DNA here is from genome assembly GCF_026437365.1 of Eucyclogobius newberryi. NCBI lineage: Eukaryota > Metazoa > Chordata > Actinopteri > Gobiiformes > Gobiidae > Eucyclogobius > Eucyclogobius newberryi. The sequence continues at coordinate 16,950,814 of NW_027316389.1, forward strand.
TCATCATCCTCCTCCATGCCATTGTCCACTCCAGCATTCAGCAGTAGCTTGGTCTGGTTTATTTCCCTCTCATCGTCTGGATTTATGCAGGCCTGAAACAGAACCATTATGGGATTTTTTGGAACATTCAAAAGGAAAATATAGATGATTTGCACAAACAACTCAGATTTAAACTGGGCTCAAACTGGATCCCAACAAGTGCAAGTGAGAATGCACCCTTTATCGGTCGATGCAGACCAGTGTTTCTCAAATTGTGGTACACGGGCCCTCTGCAGTTTGAGACAACTCATAGGAGTCCTCCTATGGCTTAATCATCATTTATTACCAACTTCCATGGTTTAGTCTTATTTTAGACTTGGCTTAGTCTCATTTCAGATCAGATTCAGCCAATTTAGGACTGATATAATACGGGTTCAGGTGGTACTCGGAAGGCCCACCTTTCAAAAGTGGATTGGTTGACAACCCCTACATCCAAAACTATGGTCTTATAATGAAAAATAAAATCATCTTAAAGATGTTGTAGAACAGTAATCATCTTAAAATACTTAATATTAGCTATCAACGTGACATCCCTTCATTATTATTTAAGCCTAGTCTAGTCTAGTCTACTTTGGCATATGTGGCCCTTATGATGGCAGTGCATTAGATGATGCTTGGTGTGAAAAGTTTGAGAACCACTGCTCTAGCCACTAGTAAATGTTGTAAAACCACACCAATTGATTTAATGAAATGTGATTAGTTCCTTTACCTGAATTTCTTGCGTAGGCTCCTCTGACTCTCCTTCTTCAGACATCGCGTTGATCATAGATTTTAACGCGCCCTCCTCAAACTGTGGACATAGCAGCAGTGAAGTAAATATGTTAATTCGCACTGGCAGACAATAGTTCTGCCACTCAAGTTAAACTTACCTTGAGCCTGTTGAGTTGGTCCTGCAGATTCACTTTTAATTTGAGGAGGGTCTCTGCTTCTTTCTTGAGCTCCTGCAGACGGCTATGCATCTTCAAGCCCACAGAAGTAACAATTCCTCAAGCGGAAAGTCAGAGGTCTGAGCTACGGAAAATCTCTTAGCGAGCCACGTGTACCTTTAAATGACTAACAGAGCCGATGCAAACGAATCATTGATATGAATATCACCCATATTTACAACTGTTTGGTTATTATATTTGTTCAGTGGCTTGTTTTTAGAGAACACAAAGGAGAACATGCACTGCGCTCGGTGGCGTGCGCGCAGGGATTGTTTACTTCCGCATTAAGACGTCACATCCGGCAGCAGATTTCCTCCTTCAAAGCAAACTCTTCATCTTGCAACAGCAAAACTCGAAAACGCCGATAAAATGTATTGATTCGACAGGTGCATGACTATGTATGTGCTCAACAGAATGGAAGCGACTGGAAGCCAAGTTAAAGTAACATTGAACATTTTCGAGGATTATAAATATTTATAACAAAAAGAAATCAGCAACACATTTGAATTGCTATATTATTATATATATATTGCAAAGGGTTGAAAGGGGAATTCTAGCCTTGAAATTTAATTTGAGCTTTACATAAGGTATAAATTGTGTAAAATATTTTATATATCAGTGGGCAAAATGAAACACTATGGTTGGATTCAACAAATCCTTAAGTACGTGTTCAGTGAAACATAAAATTAATTATTTTACCTTAATCCAAAAAGTGTCCTTCATAATCTTGTATTAAATAAACAAAAATCATGTAAATTGCTATTGTAAATGTCATTAAAACAGCCTCTGATGACACTCACATGTATTTGACTGTTTTTTATTTGCCAAATCCATCTTGATTTTCATATTTTTACATTATGTGGTTAATCCCAGTTCCTTAATTGAAATCATATTATGTTCCATTCCATTTGAAATTTAGAATGTATTTATTACAACATTTTAAAGGAGCTATATATAAACATGTGTACTCCTGGAATTTTGAATTGGATATATTACTTTTTTATACTTTTAATTGAGTCTTCCAAATAATTAAGTTGCAGCCGGCCCATGCCCATGTTGATCTTTTGGATTCTTGAGTTAAGTCCATCCAGATGTGAACAGAGATGTTGATCACGTGAAGAAAAAGTTCACAGAGCATATTTCACACATTGTAGGACACACCCCATGTGCCTTATTTCACATTAACAGTTTATTCTGGTCTGAAAAAATTCCCCATAGCTGTAAGATATTGGAAGAAGATAGTGAAATATAGCCAAAATACACAAACATGTCTTTGTGCTTGTGTAACCTGTGTCTAGTGCATCAAACTTCATTGACCTGATTTATAGAGACATTAAAATACTAATGTGATGTATGGTTCTCAAAGTATCACACATCAGTCACCTTCCTATGGGCTAATCTATTATTTTTCAGCAGAGTGCAGCCCCCCAGCATCAGTGCAGCCGCCCAGAGTCATCCAAAGACATGCAGTGGTCAGGAAAATGTCTTTTACTGAGGTCAGTTTCCAACAAGCCTCATCTACTCAATGATAAACGCCAGAGAGGGGCATTACCAGTCATTTCTGTTTCAATCCAATAATAATACAATGGCATACCAAAAACAAACTTTTTGGTATGCCATTGAAACTGGATTGATACTCTAGCTTGAATTGATCCAGAGATTAAGTGAATGTGCAGATTAATTAAAATATAAACAATGTATCTATTAGGTATTATGTATTAAAATACCCCACCTAAGGCCAAAGTCACTGGGATAGGCTCCACCTGCGACCCTAATTGGAACAAGCGGTAGAAGATGAAAGTGTTGGCCCTATTACAGCAGACTCACATGAGGCCATGAGATGCAGGTCTTTGAATTGGAGGTGCACCTTCTAAACCTTTTCCCTGTCATCAGGATGATGTTGTGCTTTCACACTGCATTTCTGAGCTACAGAACCTTTCAGTCGGCCTGGGTCCCTGAGTGAAGACTTTCGGCAGCTGGGCCCCTATGAGCTGCGTGTCTCTGTGGCTCTGCCTGTGCAGCATTTGAAGGTTCCTCCGGTGTCTGTGGAATGCAGGGCTGGATGTGTGGAGAAAGGGGCCCACCAAAAGGGCAGGACAGCGGGGGGCAGTGAACACACAGGGGAGAGAGGAGGGGGCTAACCTTTGACCTCTTCTGTCAGGAAGATATGACTCAATCTTTCACACTGTACAGAACCGAGAAACAGTTCAGTTTCAGCATGTGAGGTGAGGAGGAGTGAGGGGGTGTCAGTGTGGACAAATAAAGAGAACATTTCAGCAGACTTGACAGGACTTTGGAGTCCTCTGTTGGAAAGAGTGAGAGAGTTAGCTGTTTTAAAGTTACCTTTGAAAATTTTTTTTTTTGGTTCAACAGCAGAGGGGGCTGTTGGTTACCACAGGAGCTGTTGCAAATATGAAATTACTTCCTGAGTGATAGTGGCATCACACAATGCTCTTTATAGACTTTAAGAAAACCTAATTGTATGTAGTTACAGAAAATGACCAGAATTAATTTGGGTGGGATCCATACTTGCTCTCTGGCTGGCTAGACAAGGAGTTAATACCTAATCAAGACCTGACGCTGTGTCCTCTCTTTGGTTTTGTTGTTCTGTTGCTATTGCATTGTTTTCTATTAAACTCTTAAACTATCGTGGACCTTTTACCACATTATCTGTCGAACCTAAGTCTAGTGTGAGATATTTAGTTATTCATCAGTTCTGTTTACATTGTTTTTCATTAATGCTCTTAGAAAAATATACCTTATTAGGATAAAAATGTGGCCAGTAAGCAGCTGCGTTTTTCAGAGATTTTGCTTTTCTGAAGCTTTGTTGCACTGTCTCCCAGAACAACCTCTCCCCTGGGTGGTCAGGATTTGCTGTGTTGAATGAAGTGCACATCACTGCAGTCTGATCATGTTTGGAGAGTTCAACGGCTCAAAAGTCTATTTAGGAGTCTATTTTCTCACGCTCAAAAGCACCAAGTCAGTGATACTTCACTTTGCAGAGTCCATTGGTTGAGACTGAATCTTGTCCAAAATGTATTAGCACATTGAAGGAGGAGAATAAGAGGAGATTTTGTAGGGAAAGAGGAGAAGAGAGAGGTCAGCCTCTCTATCTTCTGGGTTCTGCTGCTACGGTGGAAATGGGGCAAAAGCAAGAGAAAGCATTTACATCAATGGTTTAAGAGATTATTGGTTAGGAGCTGACTGTGATTGGCAGATAGTACAGTATGTTTACAAGACTATGTCCATAGTGACTAGTCGACTTATTTTTATTCCTGCCCCCGCAATAGCTAAGTCAAATCCAGAAAAGTGCTATCAGTTGACAAATTAGGAAATACAGTTTCTGAAAACAATAATCCAGAATAAAAATGGCATAGTTGGCGTAGTTCAATACCCTATTTTCCGGACTATAAATTGCACCGGAGTATAAGTCGCACCAGCCAAAAAATGCATAATAGAGAAGAAAAAAACATAAGTCGCACTGGAGTATGAAATGCGGCTGCAAGTGTGAAAATAACAAATAAATATAGCCGCAAGCGGCAATGATCGGCCCTCGCCACGCCGCCGCCACACCGCCGCCACGCCGCAAGAGGAGGGGGCGCTTACGCGCCCCAATTGTCCTTTTATTACGCTAAACATAACTAAACATTTAACCTCCATATAAAATCTGTAGGGGGCGCTGTGGCGCCAAATGAATTTATTTCACTTCAAGTAGGTTTAGGGCAAAGAGTTTAACAACTGATTCTAATTTGACGCAATTCGGACTTTATCTGCGCAAACGGCAGAAATTTTAAATATGGGAGATTTCTGAAATTCTAGCTACCGTGAGAGGTATCAATGTAATTTGGATAACTTTTGATGTCCCACTCCTCAGTAGCATTTTCACCAAATTTCAGCTTTTTAGAGCCAACACCCTGGGAGGAGTTCGTAAAAGTACGACGTTTGGAAAAACTCCGAAGTCATGTTTAGCCATTTTTGAAGCAATATGGCTGACATTTGGTTGGGCGGACGGCGTTGCCGTAATAATATTTTTTACTTCTCTTGTCACCATCTACCTCTGCGCCAAATTTCATGATTCTAAGATCAGATTTTTTTTGGGTCATTTCCCATCTCTCAATGCATTTTTGGTACATTTGGGGGCGCTGACGCGCCAATTTTTTTTATTTTAGAAAAGGGAAATAGCCAGAATGTAGAGAGGCACGATTTTTAGAGATGTGAACATTTTTGTGACTTTTCGTCAATGTTCACTGGGTGAAAAATAGGGGGGTTGGTCCCGAGAAGAAGAAAGAATAATATTCCGATGCGAAAACAATGTTTCCCATTTTTCAAATATCATAAACTATACATTTTCGGAAAGCGCTCGCGCTTTCCTACCTCATGGTGTGGGTCCCTGGTCACTGACGGGTACTTTCGTTAATTTTGAGTGGGCTCCGCCCACTTTGTGTTTTTGGCCCTCTATACAGTAATAATGTTCAATTTTTGCATTACATGCTTATATGCACGGAACATGCAAGAGATGGGGAACGTATTCGTGAGCTACTTAGCGCAAATGAGTGCTTTATATGGGGATGACGACCGCTTCGCGGTCGTCATCTCAATGTAAAGGGCTCGTTTAGTGCGCACTTTTTGCACGGGCTTCGCCCGTTTACAACGGTAATGTTCCATTTTCCTACTACTAATTAGTATGCACGGGGCGTGCATGAGTGAAGGAGTGCGTTAGTGAGTGTTTGGAAGTGGGCGAGCGCTTCGCGCTCGATTTCGTGCGCACTACGTGCGCACTTTCGCAGCCGTGCTTCGCACGGCCTTACGAGATTAATAGGCCTCTCGCCAGCTTGTGGCGCTCGGGCCTAATAACACATATAAGTCGCTCCGGAGTATAAGTATAAGTTTATAAGTATAAGTCGGCCAAAACTATGAAAAAAGGTGTGACTTATAGTCCAGAATATACGGTAGTTATGCCACCAAGTTGTCTTTTCAACGCTGTAAAAGCAAGAAAATATCTAAGAAATGTTTTGCGATGTACCGATATTTCTAATTTATTTTGCAGATTGTATCAAAACAAACATCAGAGGCTTTATTTGCCCTGTGACTTTAAGAAACCTACAGGAAGAAAAGAAAAAAGAGTAGTCAGTGGGGAGCGTGAGGGGTGAGAGAGGGAAGCAGACGGAAAGGTGCCTCTAAGAGAATTCCTGCCGGGCCAGCGATAAGAGGCTCAGATGCAGTTTGGTGAACAGATAGTGTGGGAATGTGGCTGGGCCCAGACTGAGTGCGCTGCCCCTATCTCCACAGACCCATCCCCTCTTCACACAACTGCTGCTGAGGTGCGGTGGAATGCCTGGAGGATCTATCATATTTACTGGGAAATGTGTTGTAAAGTGCAAAGTAGAAGTTCTCAAACCCTGGCTCCACAACAACTAAAACAAGTGGTAAAGAAATGGGTAACAGGGAACACATTTAAAAAGTGGTTGTCAAACTTCTACGGACTGTGCTGCCTTTTCTGGTGTTTTTGGGGGGGGGTTAGTCCTTGTTAAGAATGTCACAATATAAATTGTTAGTCTTATGATTATTATTAAATTGTAGAATCCTTCATACACATTTAATTCACATATATAAAAGAAACAACACTTTCTCTACTCTAATTGAGCAGCTTTGTATCAAACGTTTTTGAATGACAAGTAAATCAGTAGAAAAAGCTTCAGTTGTAGTCATCTGGACTCAGTTAGAAAAAAATAGACGTTTCGACTCTCATCCAAGAGTCATTGTCAAGCTTGACAATGACTCTTGGATGAGAGTCGAAACGTCTATTTTTTTTTAACTGAGTCCAGATGACTACAACTGAAGCTTTTTCTACTATGGAACACGCCTGGACGAATGAGGGATTACACCGACAATGACAAGTAAAGTTAATGTGGCATAAATAGACAGATATAAAGCAGTACACATTTACTTTTATGATTCTTGTGACCTAAATAATCATGATTATTGATCATCCAAAAAACCTTGAAATTCTGATGAGAACTTCTTCATAATGCACATTGGTTTCGTACTTTCTGTGACTTGCTTGATCTCTAATTGAAGTAGGCAAATTGTGCTACATATGTTCAGCAGCTCTAACCACTGAGCCACTCAAAGCATGGATACTGCTTCTTTGAGTTAAATCTAGAGTTGAATAGAAGGGAAATGTGGTTAAAAGCTTGATACAACATGTTTACTAAATGTCCTTCCAGAACAATTTGGCTTGAATATAATATGAATTATGTTGGGCTGTAACTGTATAACTACTTATTCTTCTGTTAAAGTAGGCAGTAGTCATTAGTAGCATCATGTGCAGTGTGCACAAGCCAAAATCCATTTTCAAGTCTGACCACCATGTTCTGAGACCCAATTAAATTAATACTCTTTAATTAGAAAGAGTTTTTGATGTTTGAGGGTGTTTGTACTGTCTCAATTTTGGACATGCAAAGATAATTCAATAAGTACTTTGAAGAGAAGCAAAGAGAAAGTGTCTTTATAATTGTTCCATGTCTGCTTCAGCAGGCTGTGGGCAAGTGGAGACGCCAGGCTCCTCACTATCACAGCGCCTGATGGAGTGATAGCAGCGGGGAGCAGCAGAGCGTGGACAGAAGGGTGGAGCCGAGACCAGTAGACAGTCTACACAAGTCTGCACAAGGAGAAGCAGGAGGACCACAAGCAAGCACACCCCAGTGAGGCTAGATTAACAATCCACACTTAGAAAACATTGTCAAAATATGGGTCCTCAAACTTATTATCATTACAAATGTGATAAATCATACTAAGCTCAGCATTTATACAGACCAATGTGTCCAAAATGTGAGACATTTTGTTTATGGACATCGGGGAAAACCTCCATTATGGCATCACCTATCTTAAGAGGCACACCTGCGATGGTGGGATGCTCTTTGATGAAGGCAACAGCGCTGTGGCAAAGGTGGCTCTGAGGGAGAATATTGTGCAGCCACATTGTCTGCCTCTCCAGGCCTAGTGCCGCCAACCCCCTCACAGTTATCAGCTGGCTCAGCAGCCACAAAGAACTAGCTAAACAAGGCCTTGTTTATCTTTGCAGACTGTATTCACTGCACATCCCAGCCACTGGTGGTGGCACCACTCCACAGATCTGCTGTCTGTCCAGAGGAAAGGTCAGCAGCCTGCGGTGAACATTAGCTCAGAGGAGCAGAACAACAGCCAGTCTCACGACCACGCCAGAGTGTCTCCTGTTGTCAAAGCTTTTATTCACTCCCTGATTCAAAGTCTAGTGTCTATATCTGTCAATATTTTTGCATGACCAAGGCTTGAGAAGTATGTATTTGTAGGAGTTACCCTATGTTGCTCTCAGCCTCTTATCTGTGAGCGGGAGCTTGATTCTAGCCACTGTAGACATTGCTATCAAACTGGGTCCTGTCTATGCACAAGGAAATCACCCAATCTGCCCTCAGGAGTAAAATATGCTGCAGACTTCCTGGCCCACAGTTTGATAAAAGACATTTGAAAGCGCTAATTGAGATAGAGACAAGTCAGGCTGGGACAACAGACTTAGTATTAAACAAATCGTGTTTTATAAACAGAGAGAGGTCTGGGATAGGCGACCTGCTCCAGCTTCTGGGAGGGACACTTTTCAATAACCCTTAGTGCTCTACTGACCATTCTCTTCTCTCTCTTCAATTTGATTTAAATGGGGACCACTGGGTTATGGAATAAGAAGCATGTAATTATAAACAGGCAATGTCACTTTCTTATGTACAGAGGGGCCCAAAGTGAAGGCCAGAGTGAGGGGCCAAGGGCTGGTGCAGATCTGCCGCTGTTTGTGTGAGCTGCCCTGGTTCTTATCTGCTGCTTTACTGACGCCATTCTCTTCCTGTCTCAAAACTTCACTCCTCATTTTCTGGTCTCTCCTACCCAGCCTGTCTGGGTAGCCTGGGTAGTCTGTTTTTACAAGTCAGTGAAGATTAGATAGAGTTACCATGGCCAGAACTGCAGCTTGACTTAATGAAGAGTGTGACTTAGGTCTAAATAATAGTGCCTAGAAACATAAAGAGTTGAGTTCAGTTGTAATGAGAACAAGATGTTTAAAAAAAATGCAATTGCCTATTTAACTTAACTTATCAAAACACATACCACTGCCTGTACTTCTGACTACATCATGGGAACATTACAGCATATTTTTTTAGTCTTAGTTGTATGTTGCATAAATTCAGTACCAAATACATGGGGTATTTGTCTTTCTTCCCCTGCCTAACAAAATCAAAAACAGCCATCTTAAATACATAAACAGTGAAAAAGCCCTGGTCTGAGCTGTTTTCGCGTCACTGCAGTCTTCCTCTGTCTGGCCTGTGGCTGCTGGGCTGCTCATTCTGATGGCGCCATGCTCTCCGCTGCTCTGCCGTAATCAGGAACAGTGAGGGGCAGTCTCTATCAGAAAGACTTTCTTTCCCTTTCCTTTGTTTTCTGCAGATTTCCTTCCTCGTTTTCTTAGATATTCTGTCTCCACTGATGTAAGTCCAAGCATAGGGCTATTTAGAAAGTAAACATATGAAGGAAGACTCTGCGACGCTATAGCCTGCCCGAGGTGCTACCACTTTGCCAAGCAATCAAGGATAAGCGGTTAGTGAAGTGGGAGCTAATGTTGGTATTGGATCGTATTCTACATTGAATAATGCAGTCACTAAAGTGCTCACATATCAATATTGTTAGTACAGTAACAACTCTGACCCTAAGCCCTCTTTGACCCTAGGGCTGGGCCATATGACAATAAAATCTTCGGACAATTGGCTATTTTAGCAATATCTTCAGATAGTAGTTCACTGTTTTTGTGAAACTCAGCTCTATAATCAGGCTGGCCAGCCTTTGTCATGCTCTGAGTGACTGGTGGATAAAGTCAATGACAGTGAAGTCAGAAGTCTCAGAAGAAGCAGACGACTTTAGTAACCTCTTTAGTTTAGTTACAATCTTTAAGGAGTCATAACCCACCCCACCAACCAGGCTCAAGCATCGACTGCTTTAAATGGATATGTTCAATGCCAAACTGTAAAATATTCTACACAAAGATGTCGTTGTAATTCCTCATTTGTCCAGGAGTGTTCCATTGTAGAAAAATATTCAGTTCTAGTCATCTGGACTAGACTCTGAATCAACTCAATCTTTTTCTACTATTCTACACAAAGCATTAACATATCCATAGAGACTAGGTGGCAGAATCGCCACCCAAAAAGTTGCATTGTGTGCACCTTTAAGGTTTAAAGCACTCCTTCCTGCTGAGTTCTGTCAGCAGGGCCCGGTTAAAGCAGGGCCTGGCTGCTGGATGTGAGCTCAGAGCAGGCTCCGAGAGCCAGACTGGATGGCGATGCACAGTTTCCTCAGAGATATCAAAACGGTTCATTCACGTCTAGTTGGTTACTCTTTTAAGGGTGTAATGAGCACCACTCCCATTCTCGGGGCATAGCTAAATCTTATGAAACTGTTTTACTGAGGTCTATCGAAGTTGTTTCTTGCAACATGATTTCTTTCTATCCCTATGACTGACCTCTACATTTTATTATGAGTAATTTCCATGAGCTGTGCATGAGCATTGCAGATTATGCATTTTTAAATCAAATATCTAGACTATACTGCATTTTCCTTTTTCTTTTGTATGTCATACGAGTAGTGAAACATTAAATTAATTTAATTAACAGCAATTCCCAACATTTTGTTCACAACTAGACTTCTTACAAAGGAAATGGATTCCCTGCAAATGTGCACTTTGAGAATAAGTGATCTTGTCTCTCAGCTAGAAAATTGTTGGGTTTGAGCAGTGTCTTGAATGGACGTGGTGAAGGTCTTTGCCCACAAGAGCAGAGTCTTGGAGGCAGCCATGTCCTTAATCAGCTGCAGTGAATGGCTCCCTCTGAGGCGGCTGCATGTCTGACCTCTCTGGACATTGGGTGTTGTGGTGTATATCTGTGTGGCATTAGCAGCAGTGCTCTGATGACATGCTCTTCCTGCACTGGCCCTCGCCCTTCTGAGGTCTGTGGCTGAGCGTCTTGTGGCCCCCAGTCTTGAGGCACTCATCTATTTTGGGAGGTCACTTGGAGCCGGATACTTTGTCTCCCCAAAGCGTCTGTCTGCTGATACTGCTATCAACTACGGCTTTTAACCAGGAGTCAGGACAGTTTACACAAGTGACGCCAGAGCAGTTATCAGGGCCCTGACTTTAGATTAGGTCTCATAATGAGCATCCTTGAACAGGGAAGTGAGGGGCTCCCTGTGAGGAATAACAACCAGAGCTGTTGAGAGATTAGAGCTAAAGTCCAATGGGACAATTCTTCATCAACAGTCCCAAAAGTTAGTCATGTCAGTAATAACATGAAAAAACCTACTTGACCAACCATTACTAAATACATTATTGTGAATGGGACCAATAGAGATCGTCACTCCACAACAAATTCTGAGTTAGTTTTCGGAGAGATTAATTAGTGAGCATTCTTTAATGTGACAAATGTGTATTTATTTATCTGAATATTAACACAGCCGTTATGGTGGATGTTCCATGGCTCATTTATTGACTTATAGGCTATATCTATTGTATTATTACGTTGGACAAACCTAGTTAAATCAACATAAAAGTAAAATGTCTAAAAAGGCATATTTTCTGTGATTTAAAATGGAAAATTGTCTCATTTACTAAGTACTTTCTACCTCCAATGGGCAATGTACTTTACATCATGGAACCACTCCCACACACATACATTCACACAGTGTACACAGACACTGAAGGTGAGGCAGGTTAAATGTCTTACCCAAAGACACAACAACAGTATGTACGTACCTGTGGGAGCTGGGACTGAACTTCCTATGCCGAGGGCGGGTTTGAACCACTGACCTTCAGATCAATGGACCAACATTATATAGTACAGGGAATAGAAAAACACAAACCACAGGACTGACCATTCAATTTGTGATCCCCAATAAATATTCTGTCCTTTGACACTTAATATTTTCTCTCTCCGATGTTCATATTTGTTTATTTAATACTAACTCAAAATTGTATTTTAACTGTCCTTTTCTGGTGTGTTCCCATCCATTTGAGCAAAGGTTTTTTCCAGCACCTTTACTAGTCATGACTAGAGTCCTAGTTTATAGTACTCCATACACAGGATTTCTCTTTACCTCTGGTTCCATTTATATTTTATAGTTTTAAGTTTATACGCATGTTTTTCTTTCTTTTTTTTGGTTAAATCATATTTGCCGGCCTCTTCATAACTGTGTTTCATTCATCACTGTAGTGTAGGTTGGGACTTTGTCGTGGGGGGCGGGTCTTCAGTGCTTTCAGCCAATCAGAACTGTTAACTACTGGACCTTTGCTTGAGTGGATCAAGTTCTCCTGTGTAGGCGTGCCACGGAGCCACGGAGTTACACTTTAACTCTTCCTTATCATTCATTATTACTGAGCACTGACTGCAACAAGTATCCCATGATAAGATATTGTCCAAAACCCTCAAATTAAGCAGTCTATAAAACATACAATTCCGCACATTGGTATTGCAGTCCATAGGCTTCTTTTGTGTGTGCAATCATGAACATTATTCTCCATAGATTTTTTTTTTAACAAAGAAGCGGGAAAACTCTTGTTCAAGCAGTTAATTCATTTTTGAGATCAAACCAACTTTCCTCATAAAACTATGGACTACAGCCTATAGGTCTATTGCACGTATAGCACGGGATCACTCCACTCGTAGATGTTCTGCTCGCTTTGCTGAAAGTTGGGTTTGAGTTTGGTGTTTTCGCCTTTAAGAGTTAAGAAACTCGAAACCTTGTTTGCGCAACAGTCAGTGCAGCTCCCAGCCGCCAAAGTGTCTAGACTAGCACATGATGGTAGTCAGCCAATGGCTCCACCGCTCTCCTTGGGGGCCCCGCGCGCGCGTGAGTGTGTGTACGTGTGTGCGCGCGCGTGAGTGTGAGGAAGAGGGGCAAAAGGAAAAGAGAGAAAACGCTGAAAGAAGAGGCTGTGCGCTGTAGTTTGGTGGAGAACTAAGCTGGACGTTTCGGGATTGAGACACAGATATTTTCCCGGGGCTTACTGATCCCCCGAGCCGGGTTTACTGCTCTTTTGAAGGATTAAACCCTCCGAAGTCCTACCTCGATCCGCTCTACGTGCCGAACAAAGTAGTTTGGAGCAGGCTTTAAATCTCGGACCGTGTTGCGCCCCGGCCCACTTGGTTTGGATGTGGTTCCATTTTTCTTTTTCTTTTTTTTCTGGTTCGTTTTTGTGTGGACTGTGCTTTTACAGGCATGTTTTATCGCTTTAAGTCGTTTCTTTATGCCTGGTTGTGTGTGAATCGCAATGCTACAGCTTGATTTTTCAACCGTTCTGTTTTAACTCCACTTCATGTGGAGTCTCCGCTGCTCGCGCGTTGGCTGTGCACGCGCTGCACGGCATTCCACTCTCATTCATGTTTGGCACCGACTGTCTCCACATCAGTTGTTTTAGAAGAGGCTTATTACACGAGAATAAACGCCCTTTCTAGGTTTGAAGTTGTCGTATGTTCAGGACGAAACGCTCAGGTCTTGTCCGGCGACTCTGGAGAAGCCGTTTGATCCCAGACCGAGAGGAGGACAATGGGAAAGGTGACGGTGACGAGCTTTGCGGTACCAACCCGGAGAAGATTCCCAAAACGGAGTTCAGAGCGATGACCCCCAGCAGCTCCCCTGTGTGGCCCGCGGGGGACAGAAGCGCCCCGGGGGTGACGGCGGACCAAGGCGGGGGCGCGCTCGGCTCCCCGGGCCAGGACAGCGAGAGCCGGACCGTCACGTGCTGCTTGTTCAAAGACAGGGACCACTCGGAGCTCTCCGGGGACCCGGGCTCGTGCCAGCTCACCCGGGGGAGCCCGCACGAAGTGCAGCAAGCGATGCCACGCGCTTTGCTGGAGCAAGAGCTCAAAACCGCCACGCACTGCCTCCTGAAGCGGCTGAAAGAGCGGGCACTGGACACGCTGCTGGAGGCGGTGGAGTCTCGGGGAAGCTTGCCGAGCGACTGTGTGCTGGTGTCCCGCACAGAGCTGCGGCTGGCCGGACACGCCGCGTCCCCGCCGCTGCTTGTGTGTAAACTGTACCGCTGGGCAGACCTCCAGCACCAGGCCCAGCTCAAACCACTGTGTGAATGCACGAGCTTCGGCGTCCAGGACAGTCCCACTGTGTGCTGCAACCCCTATCACTACAGCCGCCTCTGTGGCCCAGGTAGGACATGGAGCTGATTTTCAATGTGACTTATGCTACATTTATTTACACGTACATGCACAATTCACACGCACAAGCCGATTCACAATCAAACCTCATGTCTAAAAACATGACTTGAGGGTCTTTTCCTGATGTAGGCCTTCATTTGTATTAGTTGGCTGCAGTTGATCTCCTGTTAAAATCTTTTCTGTAACCCAAGACCCTGGAGTCAGCAGTGTTACCACAATCACATTGCTGTGTTGGTTGACATGGGTCACACAAGAAGTGCGTCATATTTGTTTAACTACAGGAATCAGAAGTAGGTCCACAGCTCGGGTCTTTCTAAATTCTAAATCCGCCCTGCTCAGAGTGGGCTGCAGGAGGATGGTTGGTTTGGCCTGGCAGTGGGGTGAGGGGGGGCAGTGATTTGGCACACCCCAGCACACGGGTCACTTGACCCCGGTGACCCGCTGTCAGCCTGGGATCATGTGTAGAGATGTGTGTGTCAGTATTTCTGTCTCCTCACTGGCACTGGGGCTGGAATTTCCATAACATCCATATTTACTAGAGCCAGCTGGCAGCGAGCACCACTTCAGAGTCAGAAGTCCAACTATATCAGGGAACATCTAAGGAAAAGGAGGACTCCACTCATCAGCTGATCAGGCTCACTGCTATTCAATACTTTTTCTTTTTAGGATTGTAATGTTATCACTGTGGAGTGGAGAGTTACTTTAGTTGGCTCTGTAGATGTGAAAAAGAGTGCGGCCTGTACACATAGCTGCCATTCGCTCATGCATGGGATTCAAAAGGAAGACCACAATTTCGAACTCAAACCCTGATTTTAGGCCAGAATGGGGCTGAAACAAGGCAAATGATTAATCACAACTAATCAAGATATTTGTCTACTAATTTAGTAATTTATTATTATTATCTAGATTATAAACATACTTCAAAACATGCCATGTGCTTAGGGAAGAAGTTTAATAATTAGTAATTACACCAAAAAGACATATTTGATGATTGTATGATATGTTTGTAATTGTACTCAGGATGAACTTCACTTTATCTGCATCTGGGTCAGATTTTTATGAATCTCATTGTCACGGGCCTTTTGGAATCCAAACAGCTAATCGCTTTTTAGAAAGAGTCAGTAGAATAAATGGCAAAATAATTGTTAGTTGCAGCCCTATTTCAGAACATGATCATGAGGGCACTGATTTAACATCTGCATCATGACGCCAGACTCTGTTTTGTATCGTTAAATGTACAAACTCTTTTGACAGAAGTAGACAAAAAGTGTCTTTCTTTAGTCAGCAGTACCACTTAAGGAATGAGATCAGTTTTGCATTGTGCTCAAAGGCCTTTGTCCTGAGGAGGTCCCCATGCTATTTAGGTGAAGGAGTGGTGATAATATACGTTTGCATAGTGCTGGCGCCAGGCTGACTCTGTGGATCTGAGTGACTGAGTTCAGATCCTGGCAATTACTGCGGTCACTCTTAAAGGAGCCACGCAGCTCTCTGCTCTCTCTCTCTCTTCTCCTTTCCCTGGCTGAGGTCACAGCGTGCCTCTGGGCCCCACTTCCTTGGGGACTTTTGCTTTTCTGCCAGTGTGCACAAAATAAAAGTATGTGTTTAAAAAAAGTTGAGATCTTGCCTTCTAGTTTTCAGATGCATTTACAAAAATGTCCCTATTCTATTGCACTTTTATCTTTTACTAACACTCAAATGTGGTTTTGCAGAATCACCTCCACCTCCTTATTCAAGACTTGCCCTTAAAGAAGACCACAAGCCACTGGGTAAGTTAATAGCTTTATGATTTGAACGTTTACTTAATATACCGATAATAGACAAATAATTTGTATTTTGGCTAGTTCAATCTCAATAACCACCAGTAAAATTGTATGGATGTGTTTTAATTGAGTTTCTGATTGCATGTTATTGTATTTTGGATATAACTGTTTAGAGTGACAGAATATAAAGAAAACAATAATATTATTGAGATTTTAACAATATTCCTTGCTAGTTTTCCTCTGGTCTGCGCTGTTGTCTTTTGGGTGTCTGGCTTTGCTAAAAAATGCGCTATATTCCGATTTAAATCTAGCCTTGTTAAGTGAAGCCCAAAGAAAATATAGTTTTTGGTTTCGGCCAGTAATCTGGTTATGCCTGGAAATGAGACTGAATGGTATTTACCCGCAGTCTCAATTTCCTTCTTGCTGCTGTTAGAATATTTCTATTCAATAATATAGATTTTGTTTGTTCATTTATTATTAGGTGTTAAATTGTTCTAAATGTACTTTTTAGAACATTTAAACCTAAAAACAAAACTGCTCAACCGATGTTACTTGATGGCCGTAAAGCGCACTTAAACAAAGAGAGTATAGAACCTAAATAGACAAGAAAGTAAAGTAAATAAATTATAGGAATAAAAAAGGTTTAAAAAAGTGCAATGGTTAGAAGTACACATCTGCAGTATAATAACAATGTGTGAACCATGCCACAATGTTAAACTATATTCTAATGGCTTCACCTCAAAAACATCAACATATTTAGTTTAATTTACGCATATTGAAGTAAAACAGTTTGGTGAGTCTGTGTCTTCTGAATAAACACTTTCTTTCAACATAAAAACAAGTATTTTTCTGTCCATAAACCTTCAGCTTGCTTGTTCTAATCATTTAATCAGAACTTAAGTTACTTTTAAATATGTTATGTTTTTGTTGTGGCTAATGTTGCAGAGTACATGCATCTGCAGTAAGTTCCTCAGTTGTCCTCCTCACACGAGTCTCTGTCCACAGATCGCTCGGACTCCACTGTGTCGTACTCGGAGAGCGAGCCGGCCAGTTCGCCCAACAGCTCACCGGGGGAATTCTCAGGTGGGTGTGTCCTCCAGCTGGTCCCAATAAGGGGCTCAGGTTTGTTTGTGTTGATCAGTGATGAGGCCAGGGTAGATGCAGTGAGTGCACCAGAGTCCTGTTTGCTCTGTGGGAGTGGGAGCTGTGAATGTTTTCACTCAATATTTGTCAATTTGGAGATTTTTCCATTGTCGTGTATGTTCAGATATTAGGAATTAGGGATGTGCAATAAATCAGACTTCGTTGTAATTTAAATGTATTATTAATGGAAAAGCAAAGCAGTTAATTATATATGAATACTCATTCTGCTCCAAAAACCTGAAGCAAAGCTACTTGTTGTTCAACCTTTTTTCAATTGCGGTACACTTTTTTGCCGGAAAATATTCCGTGGCACACAGCCTACTTAAACATAACCCAAAAAAGTAGTATATAATGTGGCAAATATTGGCCATGGAAAGGTCGGGTTCTTTAAATTTGGCAATAGAGATGGTTTTGCTTTCTTTTATGGTTTGCTCGGGACACTGCAAAATGGTATATTATTGTTTTCCATCTATGTATGAATCTGTTTACTCAATTACAAAAAAAAAAATCAAAGCACATCTGGGAATACATTAAGGCACATAAGTGCTCCTTTGTGCACTGGTTGAAAAACAAGGGTCTTCTCTACAAATGCATTTAAGACACAGGTCTCAAACTCATTTTGGGCCGCCCAGGCTGGGTCGCGGGCCGAACATAACGTAAAAAATAAAACTATAAAAACTATAAGAAATAAATTGCTTTATTTAGCGTAGTAATAGTTATATGTTGACACTGTTGCACAAATCTGCAGCAGGTGAAAGACTGAGTCCATATTCATATATATATATATATATATATATATATATATATATATATATATATATATATATATATATCAGGAGCAGGAATATGGACATATTACCTTTTTTAGTTATGACAATTCTCTTTTAAAAGCTGAAGGTAAATTCACTAAAAAGGAGTTTTAGGGACTTGTAATAAAGCAAAAATGTCCCGGCGGAATCAATCTAAAAGTCCTATTAATTTTTCATTTTATTTTAGAGTCATTTTTTACTTGTGGGTTTGGAGTACAAACTGACCCCACACGTGGGACGCATTAAGCGTAAGTGGTTTATGATCGGCGGGCTGGATTAAAACGTCTGGGGGGAGGGCTGGATGCGGGCACCCCTGATTTAAAACATTACTCATACATTTTACATTTTTAATTTGTAATGTGTCAAATCATCAGTATTTTCATTATCATCAAATACTTGTGATGATTAGATCAAAGTATACTTTTTATGGGAGATTGAGCATTTATAAGGGAAACAGGTCATTTAAGCTCCTTGCTCAGGTTAGAGCCCTTTAGTTTTCCTCCAGCTTGTGTGGTTGTCTTCTTCTGACAGCGCTCTCTTCATGTATGTGTTTTATTCTCCTTATTAAAGAGCATTACTACAGGGAGTTTGACAGAGAAAGCGTCCTTTGTGAGGGGAGCTGTTTCTGAGGCGTGTGCGGGCCCTCCTCCTGTTTTTCTTTCACAAATATTTGAGTGGGATCAAACTGTAATCAGATCCAAGCTACTCTAAGTCGTGCAAGAGCAGTGTGGCCACTCACTCACTGGTGTTTGTGTGGAGCTGCTGCTGCCATGAACAGTGCAGTGGGCTGGCTCTACTTTATGTGCCTGAATGAACCTCAGCTGCTTCATCATTGTCATCACTGTGACTGTAGCACGGCGACACACTTCTGGAGTCAACACCTGCGGGTTTAGTCGACCACAATTCCTCTGGGGATGTGTGAGGATCTCTATTGCTCTGGTATCTGTCAGATCACTATCAGCTCTGTTACTCTGTGCACAAGTTAACTTTGGTACAAGTTTGATGTCAGGGCTCGATATCAGGACCATGTGGGTCTTGTTCTACTTGGTTGTTTTTGCCATCAACTTAAAACACACAATTAAGACCCTAACCCTAACCAAATACGAAAGAGGGAAAAAAATCTGTGACGATATGCTACTTTGATGATTTTGTCATAGTGTGATTCAATAACTCAAACTAGAGGTGGGCAATATATTGAAATTTAGATAATACCGTGAATATTGTTTGAAGATAATGAACATTTTAATATTGAGTATCGTGTTTAGTAAAATGCTACAAAAAGAGATGATTTTTTATTATTTAAAAAGGATTTCAAATAAAGGCCACCACTAATTCCACCACAGACTCATTATGGCTACTGTTTAGTTTCTGTCATGCACTTCACAATGAAGTAAACGGCTTTATAGTGGCGTCTTAATGGCTACATACAAATATTAACGGCATGAATTGTGATTGAGGATCTAGAAAATGTAGATTTTAAAAAAAAAATCCAAAAGGCTGCCCCAGAGGCATGAGGAATGAGTAATCTACATTTATGTGCTGTGACAGTAGCTTACCTTTAGTTTTATTTTCACTTGGCGAAGCATTCACTTATCGATGACTGGCAATAATAATGACTGGTTGAAATCACAAGACTCAGAGCCAGAGGCCATCACGATAAAGGCACCTTAATGTCCGACTGTGTGTGTGTTGTGTGTTGTGTGTTGTTCCTCACTAGAAGCACATGTAGGGGACACGGGGAAGATAGTTGAAGTCAACCTTTCTCACCGCCTAAGACCACAGAAATCCCCGAGATGTGATGTGTGTCACACAATCACTGAGAAACAACGGAACTGGTTTGTTTAGTCCATGAGCTTGTTCTACTAATGATGAAGTTTAGCTCCAAGCACATTCAGAGGCCCTTCATCTGTTATTACCGCAGGATACACATTGATGCATTGCTGCTGTAAGGTTAACAGAGGGATATTATTCTCTCTCTGACAAGAGTCAGAAGTGAGTCAGTGGACCCCATGCCAAAACATGTGTATGTATTTCTTTTGAGACAGATACTAATTGATACAAAACATTTTTCAAAATAGATAATAATTTGAATTTAACAATTTTATTTATTTTTGTAGCATTTTTTACTTTAAACTAATGTTCAAATTTCCGCATACTGGTATATCCTAAACAACATTCACAATACTTTCTAAATATTTATACACTGCCCACCTCTGGCAAAACTCCTATGAACATTATTTGTGACTCTAAATGTAGCTTTGTTGTTTTTGTACAATTATTTTAATTCCTGTGTCTCTACGTAAAATGTCCTTGTAACTTGGCTACGTCACCCACACAAAATTGATCTCGATCTCAATGGCATTTACTTGGTTGAAAATAAATACATCTACCGGTAGCTTGGAGATTAACCGGGCACTTAGATTAGAGTAGAACATATACAACATTTGTGTATGATGCTCTTGGAGGCAGTGCGACCGGCAGCTGCGTGAAAGTCTGCCCTGCACCTGTTTCCTCGTGGTGGGTTTGAAGCAGCTGTCTGTACTTCCTGAATGAGCATCCCAGGGCAGCTACGACCACCTCATCATGTCATTCCCACTGTGTGTGACACCAGGACAGCCCTGTGTTGTCCTCATGTGATCATCAGCACTCACAAATATAGCACGTTTCCATCGGGCCGCAGGGATCTGTCATTACCACAGTGAAAGTGTTTTGAGTGCAGGTCACAGACAGGAAGAGACCATGTTTGCATCATAATTCACCTATTTATTAAGCTGCTTCACAAAGGAAAGAAATTGGATGATACATTTTGAAACATTTTAAAGTATCGAACTAATCTGAAACTAAGGGTTGTAAACTATTATTATTATTTTTTTGTTCTTACTCTGAAAATCCCCCAGATCAGAAAGTTTACATAATTAAATACTAAATCTTTAATCAAATTGAGTAGTTTGCATCTTTTATTTGTTACCTTTTTTTTTTAAACAAACACAGTGGCATTAAATGAAAATATAAAAAAAGAAAAAACATTTCTGATTTTCACCCATAATACACTTTATTTATAAACATAGACTTTATCTGGTGTTTAAAAAGTCTTAAAGTAAAATAAAAACAATTGCTTCTTGAGTCGACTACTAGCAATTGTAAAATATTTTGCTCTTGGATTTATAGGCACCGTGTTGTTGAGGATACAGCCTTTTTTGCCTTTGGTTGACCTAGTTTATCAATCCTGCCTCGGTCGACTGGACTGGATTGTAGCCATTAAGCCATATTCCAAAATGCATAGCGTATTTTTCCCTCAGTGCAATTTAGTTTTGCAGATAATTATTTTGTCATGCGGATACCCTAATCCAGCCTCATGTAGGCAGGAGGTCCCCAGGTTCCTGCAGACTCACTGGGGGGCGCACAGGGAGTTGGGACGAGCCAGGATACGGATGTGGAAATAATGCGAGCGGAGTGCTTCCACCCGCTCCGAATCAGGTTGTGTGGATTGTTTATTTGAGGGGAAGGAGGCCTCAGACAAACATCCTGTTTTAAAAAGCAGTCGTGAATCGGGCCTTTGACAGAGGGGACAGTGGAATGTTAAAGGGGCAGAGAATCTGGGGACCTGAGGGACTTGTGTCATTTGTCATGTCCACAGCGAGTCCAGTCCAGTGGGGTCGTTTCCAGTTCAGTGTGGCTCTTGTTGTGAGCGCTGTGTCGCAGTCATGTCCTGAGAGGATGGTCTCTACTTTCCCTTAAGTAATACACAAATGTACACTAGAGCCATTGATAAAGAGTGCAAATACTTGAACGGTTTCCCTGTTTCTCAGCAAGAATTGTCAAATAACTGTTTTCAATAAAGATGTAATAGCACATTTAGAGCCATTGTGTGCCGTAGGCAAACATTGAACTTCTGTAGCAGAGATTCAAGAACTGCTGCGATCTGCTCCTTCACAAGCCTGTTCTTGAGCCCAGGTCAGCGCTTGCTTATAGAAACAAACAGAAATCTATGAATCTGTGGAATGCCAAACGGTTAGTTTTGTGTGGCTCCAGGAACAATAGTCATAGTTAGGCACTGGCCTTGTCTGTGATAAGGTGGAGATTACTGATAATCTGATATATATATATATATATATATATATATATATATATATATATATATATATATATTCTATTTTTACAGATAAATTAATCAGTTTATTTCTTCAGAAAAAAATCTTATGGCATTTAATTTGACTTTTTATTACTGTTAATTTTGTACTATTTTATAGTTTAGGCTTAGGAAAAGTATCTATACATTTACTTGAGATCTCAATTTGCCATCATATTTTGATATCGCCCAGCACTTGTGTACTTTACTTTTTGCAATGTACTTTAAATAGATAGATGATGTACTTAATAATTTCCAAGAGAAATTCAGTTTCAAGCAGGACAATACAGGATTACTGAAACATGCATGTAACGAAACACCACTGTAGAAAGGTTTAAAACTCATAAAAGTGCATAATATGTTTCCTTTAAAGGTGCCATAACATGCTTTTTTTCACGTTTTGTAGTCTATCCTAAGTGTATAATTGATCAGAATAAGGGTTGTGCAACACCCTTAACATAATAGTTAAAAAATATCACCCAGACCTTGGACCCCCTCACCAACCCGGAAATGCAAACGGCTTGGTTTGATATTCGCCCCCACCCTTGTGAAGAGCGATCTGGCTCCCCCGACCAACCCGTGACGTAGTCTCAGAGCGCGTGTGTGCCCCGCCCACCCGTGACGTAGTTTCAGAGAGAGCATGTGTGTCCCGCCCACCCGTGACGTAGTCTCAGAGAGCTTGTGTGCCCTGTTAGCTCCGCGGTGCGCCTCTCCGCGCGAGTGAGTGAGAAAGAGTTCTACTTTGAGACTAAATAAAACTGGTGTTAATTCTACAGTGTGCGCAGAACAGATATATCTATAGATCTATATATATATATATATATATATATATATATATATATATATATATATACATATACATAAAAGTCTTATGTCCATCGCGCTCTTATTTCCTGGTTTTTCGGTATCGGATAGAACTTCTCTCCGTTTATTTTCCCGGTTGCTGCATCAACTGCCACATAAACCTTCACCATTGTGATAATAGTAAAGAGTGCGATATCATTAATGAAGTTTTGGGCCTCTTTGAGCCGTGTTTCGTCTTAACTCGAAGCAGAAAAACTCTGGGGATTGTATGGGGAGACACGGGAGCCGGAGCAGCGCGGCGGCGGGGGGAAGGGGGCGGGGGTGAGGGGGGATGATGACGCGTGCCTGTGGTTATGACGCGGTCTTGCATCCACCGCCCGTCAGTTTGGAGATTCGTTGAAAGGAGATAGTCTGTAATATAGCTAAAAACTGCGGGAATCAATCAAAAAACACTCTGGGTACATATGGGTATGTACCCAGAGTACTGGGTACATATATGAAGCACTAATAGCAATGTAAGAAGGTTAAAAGCTCTGAAAAGTCGATTTTGCATGTTATGGGACCTTTAAGGTCATTGACTGTCATTAATTGTAATGGGGCTCTACACCTTTAGTGGTTTTATGGGTCGATAGTGTGCAATTTTAGTAGTTATTTTATTAAGATCAGAAGGAATTCTTTGGACCACAGTAGAAACCAGAATTTTTTATGACATTTTAAACTGCCTTTTACCTATAAAAATGCTGTTTTGAAGTCGTTGTAGTAGTTACATCCTAAACATTTTGACATCTTTTACCAGTGCCACGTCGCGCCCCTTTTTAGTTGACCTATCGATGCACAGGGCATGTCTTCAGTCAACCAAGAAAGAGCATGGGAACGTGTGGAAGTGGTACTAGTGTGTGGTGGCCTGATGTGCTGAGCCTTAGAACTTTGCAAAGCGTGGAACAGTGTGGGACTCTGGTGTGACAGCGTTCGTGGGACAGCGTGGGACTGGGGGCCTCCAGACAGTCATGGTCCAGCAGTCTGCCATGTTCAGACGCAGCTCCACAGATAAGGGATCATGTGCTGCTTTCATCTTCTTCAAACAACACTGCCTTCTACAGACGGCACAGATTTATTGTGACTGATAAAACGTTGTTTTTTTTTCATCAGTAAATGCCATGGCAGTCGCACTAGATTTGTATCACTCTGAAATCCATGGACATAACTATGGGAAAAATGTCCAAACTCATAATCCACAAATGTATCAGTATTTGTTAGCGACTGGCTCCACAAATTTACCATATTACTCCTAGGCCTTAAAATGATAATAGTCACGTCTTTGGAGTTGAATAGCGGCACCACTTTCTAAAGCTATTGTGAATAATTAATTTAACTTTTTTTAAATTTATGCTAACTTTGAACTTTTTGCTTGTTTTTGTTTCATGTGGGCCCAGTGATTAACCATAAACAGGTCTGTGTTAAACAGCAAATTCTACAACTTTAGGCACTGCTTTCTAATGCGTGGAACCTACAATATTTCACATATACATTAGAATTACTAAAATAATATTGACATTTTTTAAAATATTGTCTGTTTTTAGTTATTCACACTTTGTCCAGATTTCTTCATGATGCATTGACAAGTATTTGCAGCTCTTTTGTGGCTGTACACATGTTTGTTAAATCATAAAAGCAGCTCTTTGGGTCAAAATGAGACAGCTGTGTTGTCTACATCTAATTACAGGCTGTTTTTTTAAAAAAAAATTTAAACTTCATATAATCGGTTATCTGTCTATCTATCAATGAAATTTCCCCATGTGTGGACAATAACGGAATATCTTATCTTTATCGCCTGAGAAACAAGGAAGTGCGCTGTTAGCATGCCAGTTGTTATAGCATTACCGTGATGCCCAAACTTCGCTCTGGCCTCTGACAGTTGTGAAAAGTGCTTATAAAACTCACTCATGAATAATTA
Source organism: Eucyclogobius newberryi (assembly GCF_026437365.1). Classification (NCBI taxonomy): domain Eukaryota; kingdom Metazoa; phylum Chordata; class Actinopteri; order Gobiiformes; family Gobiidae; genus Eucyclogobius; species Eucyclogobius newberryi. The sequence continues at coordinate 16,975,616 of NW_027316389.1, forward strand.
GGATGCTTGGAATGCGAGAGGACAATGAGGAATTGTTTTCACTGCAAACCTTTTTTAATTTGTTTTTCACGTTTTAAAAACCAGGTACAGCACCTTTTAAAAAGCAGCAATTCAATACCTTCCCTAGTATTCCCTTCAACAAAATAAAACTTCGGGTCAGAAGTTCAAGTCTGTGCTATTCATACCAATCTGAGTGGAATTCCCATCAGCCTTGAAATACTCATAATTTCTGCAGATGTTGACAGCCGAAAACGCCAAGTCGTGCATTTTTAATGAGGCTGTTTTGAGCTGAGGAAGTGCGCCTGTCGAACTGTTGTCTTGTGTTGTGATTGAAACAGAAGTCCTCCTGACAGGTCCTATTCCTGTCAAAGCCCTCGCCCACAAACCTGCGCCTCATTCATAAAGCACACTCATTTTTCAGGAGGAGCTGAGGCTTATTTTGGACATCCTCTGGTCAGGATGTTAAGTTTATTCAGTTAAAGTGATCATTTAGGTCACAATATAATAGAACAAAAAATATAGAGAAATTAAGAAAACCTGTAATTCCAAAAAATGTAAATTAAAATGTAATTAACATTAACTTTGTCATTCAGACACTTTGATTTCATACATCTGAGAAATGGGAGAGATGTTTTCTTATGAGTGTCTGTTCCAGTGGTTAAGACTGAAATACGGTTTATTTACAGTAATGACTCGAAATATGCATCAAATTAATTTCATTTAGCAACCCGGACAGTGTTGTTATATTTCCAAGTTATAAATCAAAAGTTTTTCTGCTCCAGGTAGGTAATAGCAACATAGTGCAACATCACAATTATAACTTCTAAAGCTCAAAGAAAGCACAGCAGAGAAACCAAAGGGGAAAAAGGACTAATATTCTAACTATAAAGGACGACTGGAAGGAGGCATTATTGGCTGTAGTGTCAATAATTGTAGAATTTTTACGTTTCTTCTCACAATATCTGTAAAACTAGTTATCTACCCTAATCTACTGTGTACATTTTTTAAAAATAAAATAAAAGTACTTTAATAATTTATCTACACGGTAGTAAAAGATACAAAAACTACATAATTTCACACAATTTTGACAAATAATGAATTGGTGCAATGCAGGGTTGATCAAATTAGGCTGACCTCTTTCCTTTGTTAACTGTGATGATAACTACTTTACTGAAGCTTTTATTTTCAGCTACTGTAGGTCTGAAGGTACAAATAGATGACATTAAACCAAAACTCCAAACACTTTTTTACCTCAGACCAGTTCAAAATGTAACAGACTAGGCCGTAAAAAATAATCTTTGATGCAGAAGACATTAGAAAAGCCTTAGAAACGAAAAACTAAAGAAAATGATTCGTAGAATATACAGTATGTGATCGGCACAAAGGTATACAGGATAAGAAACAACAAGAAACTAGATGGCCACCATAATAGAATAATTACAACCCACTTTCTGGACCACAAGCCAATGTTTGTGAAAGCGAGGAGGAAGCAGGGAGGCACCATGAAGGGGAGGGGGCTCAGGAATGTGCTGGGCTCTCACTTAAAGAGCTCTGAAACCTACTCAAACACTGCACATACAACCAGTGCTTTTAAATGCAATGAACACATAGATTCAAATGACATGGGATGTTATTGTTCAACCAATGTGTAGTTAATGATCATACTTTATTGCAGAAGACCGGATAAGAAATATAAACACCACTTTAAGCCCACTTGCGTCTCTCCTGTCTCTATGGAGATGTTATTGCTTTGTCTTGAATTTTCCACAGTATGGCATTAATGGTATATATCTTTGCCAAGTCAGCTTCTTTATAGCGACTTTAGGCTTCTTTTTTGGAAAGTTGCTTGCCAATTTTGACAGTCGCGGGTTGTGTTTTTGGGGCACTTCTACGTCATTAAAGAGGCGGTTTTTAGCCTTTTCCTCAGTTCTGTTTCGTGATATTAGCACCAGTAATGACTGAAATACAGACTGTTAACCATTCATTCATATTTAAAGCTGTTATTGATATTAAATGTGCTATTAATAGATATACAATCTCATTAGTGCTTGTTCAGCTGAAGGTGCTTGTTTTGGGCTTTTTTTCAATGGTCAGTTGTGACTCTGAAAATGTAGACACCAGCAGGTTACAGGTTACAGGCTGCGAACCCGCTCACATTACAAATCAATGTATTTTTGTGCCGTAACAACAGCTGTAGTTAAATAAATGCAGCTCAGATACGTTTAATGCTACACTGCAGAAAAGTTCCATAGTGCACATGAAGGTAGACATTTCCTTTTGTATATGTAAATATGAACTTCTGCTCAAGGCTTGATTCCCATGTGGAGTTACGCGGCCAATAAATGAGCTTGTGTGTTGGTAATTATCCACTTCTATTTAAAATGTTTCTATTTAAAGTGGTAGAAGTTTCTCATCCGTGTGTACCTGCAGACTGTAGGTGCAAACGATGGAAACTCTGAACACTTTGAAAATTTAACTAAACACATATAATTTCTTAACATCAGGGACTTAAAGTATATTTTCAGCACAAATACTTGCATAGTTCTGCATGTCCAATATTATGGAGAGTAGTTTATGCTTTTGGACCACAAAATTGTTGTTATTGTCCATGCACGACACATTGCATTCTGATCTATTTAAAACAATTCTCTACAGTAAAAGGATAAAGCTCGATACTCAACACGAATTTCAATACTCAGCCATCTTTTTATTTAACATTAAGATGCACGATTGTGTGTGAAATCATAATTGTATACTTAAATAGGGGTGAGACCAGGCATAATTTCCAGAAGATGAGATGGGACAGGAGAACGAGACAACATTTTGACACAATTTATAATTAATAAATAGTGCAATCCAGTTAAGAATTTATGTTGTAGCACTGCTTTTGGAACGTCAGCTTTTCAAGAGCTATAACTTACAGAGTGTTTTTATGTCCGAGCCAAATATTAACAAAAAATCTCAACTTTTTCCTCATGTGTGTACAATCTTGTGGCTGTTTTATCTAGTGAGATCTTGTCCCATCCCTACTATAAAATGTAATTATTGACGCAAACGAATGATAGCGTCTCTATGTTACCGTACTGTATTCTCATAATACTTCAAACGTATTAACAGAACTATTAGAATCTTGTTATTAATTGTTTGACAACCCCACATACTTCTACCTGTAGCGATGATGGACTGTTAATTTTCAACTTTTGACTCATTTCTGAACAATTATTTATGACCCTGTTTTCTGACAGTCTAACACTAAACACTAAATCCTATGTGAAACCTCTCCGGTCACTAAGCTGAACAGACTCCTGGGTTGGTGAAGCTCTGTGGTGGCTTCTTGTACCCTCACGAGGAGCCTGATGGTGTCTCTGACTGACACTAAAAGCACAGCCTATTGAGAATAAAATAACAGCAATAACATGCACTTTTCATTCTAATGGGTAAACGGAGCTGTTAGAGGTGGTGAGGTTAAGTAGAGCACGACTTTGGTAATTACTTCCAGACTTTGCCGATTCCTAGATCTAAACTGAGTACACCCAATGAAGCCCTCACATGTACATCATCCTAAAATAGAGTTTGACTAGATTGATCAAGGTTTGCATCTTAATTTATCTCAGCATATGAACTGTTTGATGAGAGCATGCACAGATAGATGTTGTAAAAAGCAAAGTTGCATCAGAACCAGGAAATAAAATGGTGTAAAGAAGAAATGGGTGTAAAATTAAGGATGTGTTTTGCCCCGGAATCTCTCCTAACATTTTCTGATTGTGTTTTAGACTTTAAAACTAAATCTACTTAAGGGTGTGCGATCAGTTTCAGTCAGAACGGCTGCTTAGCTTCTTTTCTCATTAACAAAATATTAATCTCTTTACACATAATAAATAGTTAAGAAGGTTTTCAGTGAAGTTTGTAAAAAGTTGGCGTGGCAATAGTGGTTCTGTCAAACTGTTTTTTGGGGATAGTTGTTGAGACTGTGAGTTCTCTGAGCACAATGAGTCCGAGCAGTGAAGGGAAGTCCAGAGAAGGAGCCGCGCAGAGTCACACGTAGACCTTTTCAGGAAAAGGCCTGGCCCAGACCTGCTCATTGTCTCAGTCTAGGTTCATGTCTCACCTTTGTCCCCATGTTGTCTTCCTGCTCCTACGCTCAGGCTGCTATAGTATTGAACTTCTTACTTCTCTGTATTCAAAGCCATTTATCCTGTCAAAGTGAGTTCACGCTGATGTGAGGGCTTCATGTGATCTGAGACAATAGGCCATAAACAACGCAGTGCTGAGTTGTGTGGGGCCGCAGCAGTAAAGCAGAGCTCAGTGGAGGAGTGCTGTGGAATTCGCTAATGGCACATAGAATGGAGAGATGAACCCAGGCCCCTCCCCCATCCCCTTCCCCCTCCACAACACTTGACGTCAGGTCTGCTCTGTATTTGGTTAATCTGAGCCTAAACTCACAGCAGAAAGCCTGAGTTAGCTAAAGGTGAGGCTGGGTTTGTTGCGTTGAACTGTGCGTCTCCACTTTAAAGGCGGTTGTTAATAGGCCGGCTGGTCATTAAGCTTTGAGAGCTCACAGACTGAAAGGAATGGGGCCGTGGGCCTGGCTTAAATCCTCTGTGCCAATAGACTCTGTGAAGCAAAATAATGGCATCAGTGCGTGTGTGAGTTAATGGGAGCTGATAGCATGAAGGCTGGAGGGTCAGCAGGTCACAGGCTTGTGCTAAGTTGTCAGAGAGCTGAATGCTGTCCCCGGGCCCACAGCGGGGGTGCGGAACGGGGGAGGGGCGGAGACCCCCTCCATTTTCTGTGGAATGAGGGAAGAAGAGGAAAAGAGGAGAGGCCTCCCGCTTGTCGCAGTTGTGCCTGCCTTGAGACTTCTCTGCTGTATGTGCACCAGGCCCGTGGTTCTTACACAGTCCATGTTCTACATACAATGTGAAGCGTGCACACAGAGGCCTAAAGCCTCAGGGAACTGTAAGTCATGCTGCAGGGCTAAGGCTTGTCACTGCAAACTGATTTAGTCCAAAGAGGCTCTTCATAACCAGCTGCACGAGCAGCTTCAGCAGCTGAAAGCTTCCGAAAGACTGTAGTTCAGAGAAACTTGAATACAATATGCATTACACTTAGAAATGGTTTACTACTTCTCGCAGTGCCCCTTGGTGGCACAGGCAGAACGAATTAGTCTAAAAATGTTAGTGCTTCACAATATTGCAACATCTGTTCATTCATTTTCCAACTCTGTGAGAGCAGAGGGCCACAACATAATTGTGTATTTTCAGCCTCTTGCCACGTTGAGCTCATGAGCTCACGTTAACATTTGAATACAGTTTTTCTTTGAGCTAGTTAAAAAATAACACTTCCTTAAGTTCCTTAACACCTAAATTAATGAATGTGGTTGTCTGTGTTGCAGATGCCAGTTTGTCCCCGGATGCGCCGAAGCAGGTCCACTGGTGTAACGTGGCCTATTGGGAACACCGCACTCGAGTGGGCCGCCTCTACACCGTTTATGAGCACTCCGTCAACATCTTCTATGATCTACCTCAAGGCACAGGCTTCTGCCTGGGCCAGCTCAGCCTGGAGCAGCGCAGCAGCACCGTGCAGCGGACACGAGGGAAAATCGGCTATGGCATCCTCTTGAGCAAGGAGCCCGATGGAGTGTGGGCCTACAACCGCAGCCACCACCCTATCTTTGTCAACTCGCCCACGCTGGATGTACCGAGCAGCAGGACTCTGGTGGTGCGGAAGGTCATGCCTGGATACTCCATTAAAGTGTTTGACTATGAGCGCTCGTGTCTGCTCCGCCACAGCACGGACACAGACCTGGATGGGCCCTATGATCCCAACAGTGTGAGGATCAGTTTTGCTAAAGGCTGGGGCCCCTGCTACTCCAGACAGTTCATCACCTCCTGCCCCTGCTGGCTCGAGATCCTCCTCAACAATCACAGATAACAACTAGACTGTCCAAATATCTGCTACCTAGATTTAATATAAAGTTTTATATATTATATGAAATATATATTGTACTTGTAAATATGGAGTCATTTTTACAATGTCATTATTTATGTATGGTGCAATGTGTATATGGACTAGAGGAAAAAATGGAAAATGCACTTTGGCTTATATATATTATATATATAAATGTATTAAGACAATAAATCTTTCAATACCGACCTGAGAAATGACACAGTAACGATGAATACACCTGGATTTGATGTATAGTTTTTATATACTATTAATATCCAGTCAAACAACAAATAGCAATCACACATTCATAATAAAGTATTTGCATTTAAAAAAGTTATTGGTTTGCTTTGATTATGTAAAGTTAGACTGACTTTTGATCGCTGTGTGTCATGCTGACTAGTCAAAGTATTTTATTTTCACAAGCAACGTTTCATAATTGAGTCATCTGGATTTTATTAGCCAGTTGTCCTTGAGGTCCCGAGAGCCTTTGCTGCGGAGAGGATCAGAGTCTGAGTATAGATGTCCCCCTGATGCGTCCCCCTTTAAACGTCCTCCTGATGTCTCCTACAGGCTTGACATTGACCACTGCAGAACCATACCACCTCAGATCTACTGGAATGTGCTCAAAAATGAGGGAGTGTTACAAGCGCGCTGGAATCTTAAACGCAGCAGCCAGGGTGGATGTGGTTTACCAGCTTCCTTCATAATGACTGGGTTGGGGTTGTGAGGAGGGGGCACTAGCCTCTGCCAACTTTGTACAAAATACATTCTTTGACACTTGGCTTCTTTAAAACTTTTTAGGGGGAAAAAGGTTGAAAAAAACCCAAACAGTTGATGTAGTAGCATCGTGGTGCCTGCAAGTGGCGCTGTGTACTATGTTGACATAATCAGAGGTGCTTGTACTGAGTAAATTTTTTACTCCTTTTTACTCCTACATGAGTAACACATTTGAGAGTGTAAACAGCGCCAGTGGGGGAAAGTAACAAAGTACAAAAGTAAAAGTTCCGTACTTGAGTGAAGTAGATACCTAAAAATGTATTTCTAGGACCACTACTGGTACTTTGAACTTTACCGTAGTTATTTTTGCTCTATTTTGCTTATTTTGAGTATACACTTCTATATTCTACCCACCTATGACCATGTTACTACAGTACATGATTCACCATAACTTTAGATTGTTGCTATTGAAGGACCTCCAAGTTTCTAAGATGCTTTTATGGCTGATTGGTTGTAAATGAAAAGGAGAAAGTTATCTATCATATTGAGCTCCAAAGCTTTTCCTAATATGTTTTGTAGAACGTCCCTGACCACTGCAGAGGAAAAGCCAGGCATTTGGACTGGTTTAGGAAGACCTCTGCTCCAACACAGTGTTGGCAGAAAGACACAGACCTCTGGAATGTGGCAGGAGAATTCTGTTGCTCTATTGTCAACATTTTTCAACACTACTTTAATTTCTCAATTGCTGTGTGAGTTTAGCTACATTTGCCTTTGCTTTGTAATGAAGGATTTGCCGACACTGGTATCTTAGTGGAAAAAGCTCAATTTAATCTTCTTATTCTTAGTCCTCATTCCTCATGACTGGACAAAACAAACTGAACTGTGGAACTCCTTCAGGTTCTGCTCACTCTAGGCCAAGTTAAAAAAAAGTTTGAGAGTTTATACCGCATCTCGTCAGACTTTAAAACACTATTACATACAACATTGCATTTCAGGAAACTAAAAGTCACTTGAGCAAACGTGTATTCTATGAAGTGACATGCAATCACATGCAAACAAAAAGTCCCCTGATCTTTGACTCAAAAACCATAGTTGCCATAAACAACAGCAACTTTTGTCTGTGTCTGTGTTTTAACTGTATGGGTAATTGCTGGATGTAAAATAACATTTATTTGAAGTTTATGTAATTGAAAGGATAAAAAATAACGAATACTGAAAATCTGATCTTTTCATACAAAGAACAAAATGTATCATATCTAATGGAGCAGTGCAAGAAACACAAATGTTCAAATCATGTAATAATTGTCAACATAAAGCTTTTGTCACTTGTAGATTTACCCACAGTAGGAAGTTGGAGTAAAATTATACAGTCTAAAAACTATTCAGAGAACTACAATGTCTTCAAAAAGTTACTCAAGCAAATGTAACTACCCACATCTGAATTATTACAGGCGAAAGTGGTGACTGGCATTGTAATGGTTATTTACTCATTCCAGTTTCGTTTTTTTTCTGTATTCCGTCATTTTACAACTCAGATTATGAAACACATGTGAGGGTAATCCAATCCATGTTTCCAAGCAAAGCCGTTAAAATTAGAATAAAATCCGTGAAGCTGCAAGTTATACACAAGACACGCCTTAGTGTGGTGAACTGCAATGATCAGGTGAAGATGTATGGACTTTAGAAACATGGAGGAGCACTTCCAGGAGCAGGACGATATGACATCAGCTGGTGGAACAAAGCGTTCTGAGCTCTGGAGAAAGAGATGGACTGAATTTGCTGAATTACTCAAATACGCATGATAGAAAAACAAAGCACAACTTCTTTTCATGAGCAAAAAGCCAATATGGCGCACAGGCCTTGTCCTCTTCACCGCTGAAGTAGCTCACTGCGGAGAGAACAGTATTTTGTTCCCCAAACCAAAACCCGCCCTCCTCAGTGTAATTACAGGCTGACATACAGAGGATTTATTTTAGAGTCTTTCCACCGACCGAGGTTCACGAACGCCTCAGACAAACACACGACACACACATATACACACACACTCCCTCAGGCGCAGTTCTGACGGCTCATCATCAGTGCCTCTTCATGTCCTTCAGAGATTATGGGAAGACAACAGACAACAAAGAGCTGTTCAGGAAACTTATACACCCACAAAAGTGTACATAGAATTAAGCTGCTTGAGTCAGCACAAAACATCAAACATTCGTATGAAGGTGGATCTGTTTATTTTGGGGTGACGCAGATGTAATTAAACGATCCCTGAAAGAGGCCCGATATTCTTCAGTTACCATCCATGGTTTTCAGAATTATGAGCAATTAGGACAGATGCCAAAGCGATTAAGAATATAATAATAATTTAAAAAAGGGGAAAAAAACATATTTTGATTGGGAAAAAGTCCACACAACGTTGCATAAAACAGAAAGATGAAACCAACGAATAGTTGCAATTGGGAGGGCAACCAACTTAAAACAGCACTATGTATGGTAACTTTTCTGGTGGAGAAAAACTGCTTGTCTCCAAGGAGATGTTAAAACTTGGCCGGGAATGTTCCACAGTATGGCATTAACATCAATGATACAAGTATGTGATGCCAATGTTACAGGTCAGATCTGTGAAGAGGCAACAAAAAGATCACAGTAACTGAATAAATGCAAGATGTATACATTTAATGCAATACTTATTGATATATCAGACCCTGTAAAAAATGTAAATAAAAACTTTTTTTTTTCTGAAATGGAGGCAACTGGAAATAAAAGTGGAACATAAGGCAATTTCAATAGAGAAACTGGGATTAAACTCACAAAATATGACAAATCAAGATGGTTTTGGCAAATGAAAAACCCTCAGACACATGTGAGTGACAAAGGTGGGTTTAAAGACATTTACTATTGTATTTTATCTTATTTGTATATGTAATAGGAAGTTATAATTAAGGTTTTTGATTCCACAAGTTTAAGGTTTTTCTGGACAAATATTTAAGATGGACATTTTATTTTTCCATCCTCTGTTGTAGAAAAACTAATTGAAATTTCTACCCTGGATATTCCAAATTGTTGCACATTTCTTGTTATTAAGACTTAAAATTCTAGTATTTTGATCTGCAGCCAGTTTATCTTTGAAAATGTTTTTGTTCTTTCACTTTGCCTCCAGTCTATACTTCATTTATTTCTGTATTTATTTTTCTTAAGTATAGTTAGCAAGGCGGGATCTCTGTAGCTACACTTACGTTTACTCACACTGCTGCTTTCATTGCGATAATTATTCTGCTCTTTTAAATTCTGGGGAAAATACTATACAAAGCAATTATAGCAATGAATACACATGCAGTAATAAGTGCCCTGGGGGACAGTCAGAGCCGAGGTAATGGCAGGCGCCTCTCAAACTGAATGTAATCCTCGTATTGGCCTGCGTTCTTTGAGAGCAGTGGACATGCTGTGTCTTGTCTCCTTGTCACCGCCCAGAGCACACATGCAACAAACAAAAATGAGTGTTGTGTCAAGAGTCTTTGAGTGTCACAAAAAGAGCTATACAAATAAAACGTGTTGTTATTTCTGCTGGACTCTTCTGTTGAGTGCGTCTATTGTGGTATGTTTAGGACAACACAATATACAGCTATTTTTCAGGCTCAGTGGCCATAAACTTCCATAGTTCAATGTTTATGCAAGACAAAGACTGAATACAAAAAACAGCTTTAAATGGGACATGAAAGAAAAACATGTACTGTATTTAGCTACCTAAAGTGCATATGACAGGTTAGACTATACATTTCACTATAACGTAATGAACATAAGATTATATTTAAGATTTGACTAAAAAAAGTGCCTGTTTTTCCTCAGTTTGGCAGTTATGTGCAGGTTTAAACTGTTAATTCTTGGTTTGACTTGAGCAGCAGATGTGGCAGAGGTAGAGGTAATTCCACAAAATTAATCTAAAATACACAATAGTTATGATTTGCAAAAATAATACGGGATACATTTTTTAAATTTAATTTCATTATTCTTCAAAAAATTTTGCTAGTACGCTGTTGTCCTTGGCTTATTGATGACATAGACAGAGCACTACTTCCTGTCATTTTTAACTTTTATTTTCAGATTTTTCTTCACAAACAGAAACTTCACTGATGTAAAACTATGATAAACAAGGGACTGTCCCACCAATTAGAGAAACACGAGAACCTGCCAAATGCACTTAAATTTGCCATAATCCTACACCGCAGCAGCAGAATCAACAGCCTCTTGTTACATTTATTACGTATAAAGTACTGAACAGGGCCTATTGTTGCCAAGCAATGTTGTAAGCACAAACAAAAACTCCTTTGGTCTGCATGCGAAGCTACGACCAGGGAGTGTTACCATGATCAATATAGAAAACTGAATTTGTCTTAACTGGATATGCACTAGTCATGAAAAAACACTTTATACAATACAATATATTGTGACTCTATTGGCTGCTGACATTACAAAATCCTACCATTATTGGCGCAAATTAAACAGTTAATGAGGTTTTGGCTCATTTCGTTGCAGTAGTTGTTGTGTCTTAGCCTGACTGACCACTGCACTGCTGGACCGTTGTCTGGGACTGGCTGGAGCCGGGGCGCGGTGGCCTGGGGCCGCATGTCGCTCATCATGCTACTATTAGTTTTGATTTATTTAAAAAAAAAATCAGAACAGAACCAGAGGTAATGTAACATACAAACTGATTCGCAATGGGAGTTTATAAGCTTTATGGTGGACATTTAAATAGTAGTTGTTACACTTATGAATCTGTGTGTTTAGGTGTATGCAGGCGATCTGTACATATTGTAAATCGATCTAATTCCCTTTTCCAACATCCACCAATCATTTCCTTCATTGCATTGCAGACCTCTCTACATGCTGAGATAATAGATTTGATTATAGTATTAAATTGTTCCATTCTATTGTTCTATTACATTATTTATGTCCTGTAAAATATGTTTGGACAAATTGTCATGGGTCAATCATGTTTTATGACATAAAATAAGGAATACAAATAAATTAATAAGGGGAAACCTTTTTTCATTTGCTTCATATTGCTCAAGTCTGGTGAAAGTCTGCCAAGGAAACGTCACGATGCTGAGCAATAAAATAATAAAAAACTTTGAAACAATTTATCTTGCCATTTTTGTATTACCTCATTTGATCTTGCACACTTGCTTTAGAATGAATAATGAATGCCCTTTTTCTCACTTAAAAACAAAGTAAACACATTATTGAGCCCTGATTTCTGTGAGAACATAAAGTGAAGTGAAGCAGTTGAAATCAGGCTTTTATTATTTAATTATTTAATTATTTTATTTTATCATTTTATCTTATTTTATATTTTACTCTATTACTTGTTTTTAACTATTTGGGGATCATTAAGAGATCTTCTATTGAGAGTGTTTTTCAAACTTCCTATAAGTTATCTGTTCTTTTCCTCTGTATCTACCTCTGTATCTACCTGCGTCGCAACAATGAAATTTCCCCATATGTGGACAATAAAGGATTATCTTATCTTATGTGAACAACACATTGGAAACTGTTGTATGTTTATAAAATGTGCTATTTAAATACAGTGGATTTGGATGTGGAAAAGCATTTTTAGCTGTACAGTGAAGGAAAGTGAGCAATGAAATAATGAGTTATACGAAGTTAGTCAAACTTTAAAAACATCAAGGAACACGGCTGAATTACCACCTGATGAGATCAAGGAATGGAAGTGAGTGCTTTGAGCCAACGTGAGTTTGAGTGTTTGAGAAACATAAAGTCGATATGGCAGAATATAGGACCTTTTACAAAACAAGCCGCTTCTTTGCATTTCATTTGTTTTCATGTCAAAGTGTCTGTCTTACACGGCGGAGTATCACACAAGACTCTTTTGTTGAAATGCCAGGAACTTGTCATTCCTTGTTCGGAATGAAAAAGAGATGACGAGAGGCTGAAGGCTCGCTGAGACAAGACGCTAAGATGTGTTAGATGTCCGTTCTTTGATGGAACCTAGAACTTAATTTGATCTCATAGAATAGATAGACATACGAGCAAAAGGTAAGCTGGTACATTATGACAAAGCTTTTTCACTTGAAGAATGAATGAATGACTTCTTTAAAGTTTAAGTCTAGACCTAATTGAGTAAAACAGTATTTTTCAGTGTGCAATATGAACATTCTCCAGTGGGAGTCTGTCACCTGCTTGTTTGTTTATTTGTCTAATTTGCGCAACTAAGTGGAAAATATGGATAAATTATGGATATCATAAAAAGTTGATATTTAAAAAGAGTAGGAAGACCAAAACCTGCCAAACACCCCTCTAACTTTAATGGAAAAAGTGAAAACTGTTAACGTTTAGAATTTTTCATATTCTCTCTGCTGATGCTTTTGTCTTCATAAAACAAGCTGCACATGCACACATGATTGTGAGTGTAGACCTACATAAAGGAAATATACATTTAATTTTAATATAATATATATTTATATGTCTGGAAAAATTGCACTGTTGCAACACAGGAGAATAGAAACATGGAATAAAAACAAAGATGTATAATGATTAAAAATAGACTTAATTCTAACACAAACTGTGCATGTAGAGCACAAATATAAAGCAGTAAAACACTATTATGTATTATAAGTGGCTCTGACTATGAATATGTACAGTGCAGCGCATGGACAACAAAGTAAATAAACTATAGATTTTGTACACATTGATTCACTTGTACACAAACAACTATATTCCTTTCAATATAGACACATTGACATCTCAGAGCTTTTTGTTTGCTCCAATGGTCATCTAGATGTGGCCACTACTCCTGAAATGTTCTACAGAACAACATTGAACGTTTTTTATTGATAAAAACATGCATCTATAAGTGTTTTTGAACGCTCGTGTGACAGAAGTGGCATTGCCTCCTCTGGTGGCTAAAAAGTGTAACTACATCAAGAAAAAAATAGAACAATTATCAAAGCAAGTTAAATCATTTGAATCATTCCCCTGATTTCCACTTTGTAATTTAATGTAAGTGATTAAAAGAATGGTGTAAAGTAAAAAAGACAACCTTATAAAATATACATTCAAACACACCAGTCGTACCTTTATAATGAGCAGTCTCCGGTTCCTCCACCCTGGTTCTTTTGACGTTCTTTACGGGTTCCTCTGAGGTCCTCCATTTGGTCATTTGGATTGTGTTCGCAGAGCAGAGCTGACAATCGTATTTTTAAATGATGAGATTCTGAGACTTGAAAGTTTGAAACTGCATATCCTAATGGCAAGACTAGGGGACGATGGAAAGAGTGAGCACCACTGCCTGCAGCTCTCTCAAATAAGCAACTTTTAATGTTTAGGAGCAATGCTTAATTGTCCATACATGGCCATTTACACGCACACCGCCACAGGGCTGAGCTGCAGCGGGAACCGTGCACTCTAAATTATACACTGCATTACCCACGATTCATAGCATGTATTAACACAACTAATTTCATGCATATGGATACAGTGGGTCTTAGTGGGGGGCTCATTATTGCTCCCAAACTAATTTCACAATCATTAGTTTTGGAGCCAGGGTGACTGACAGAAAGGATTTACCTAAATTGTAAAATGAAAGTTGTTACTTTGTGAAGTGTGTCTTTTCGAGTACACAGTATGTCTTTAACTGCATAGGCCCAATGGCAAACTGTTAACAATCTAATTTTAGACTCGCTGGAGCAGTTTTACCCGAGTAAAATATAATAAAAATACTAAAACACTAAAAGCACACAAAGAAAAAGTCATGATTGTTAATATAAACAAAGCACAATGGTTTTAAATGATCAAAAGGCTCACGCCAAAAATGAACTGAGATAAGGGGTGCAGTAACTTCATGCTACCACTTGATGGCATCATATTATCTGCTTTGCCATTGATTGTTATTAGTGATTATTTAATATAGATTTTTATTTTTGAATGTCTATAATACCATGTCAGAGCTGAGCAGGGTGTAAGAAGGATGAAGGATGAGGCCAGTGTCTTGATAACCGTGCACGTGAGTTGAGAACACTTAAATAAATAAAAATGTATTGTTGAAATCATACAATTTGGCTAAGATGTTAATATGATAAACTGTAATCTCTACTTTATGCCTTCACTAAAAATATCTATTCAGCATCTTTATTATTGTGTCTATAACATCAATAGCAAAACAAATGTGAGAATAATTTAAGTTACACCTGTATATATTTTGTCTTAATTGTTAAAGTTTATACTTGAACATTTACTGTAAGTGTGACAGACGCCAAAACTAAATCATTACCTGACAAACAGGGGTTTTATAATATTTATTAATTAAATAGTGTTGGATTTGAAAAGGTCATGACACATAAGAACAGAAAACATACATTTTACTGTAATTTCAAATTCCAGGAAAGTGTAAGTGAAAAATAATCTCTTTTGAAGTGGTTTAATTAAGTAGCTCAATTTATCAAATAAAATAAAGACAATATGCTGATTTTGTTGTTAAGCCAAATAATACTAAAAACCATTTAACCAGGATGTGAATAGTTTGTGTTCACAACATTTAATATGTCATCATTTTACATAAACTTCCATCAACTATATAAACAAAATGTTAAAAATGTCATTTCACATCTGCCTGATAATTGAATCTCAACTAATAAGTTTAACCATATATTTAACACATTTCTGTTGGATAAACAATATTGTCTGAATATTGGTATACTCCCAAAAAATATTGAGATATTCATTTTTTGTCTTTATCACCAACCCCTAAGTGTTACTTTACACGTTAATGAACTACAAACAGCCAAATTGTTATTTCCAGTGCATTGTTGGTTATATTACAGATGGAGAGAAGAAACATTGTTTTCAGTTTTACTGTTTCAATTGAGAAATAAAGTCTCTTGTGATTATTTTAACAAGACTCCTTCATATGGGGGGAAATAGCCATTCTTTTTATACGTACAATTAAAAAGGGTTATGTTATTTGATAGATACATTTGATGATTTGTTTTTGTGTATGTTGTCATCAGCTGGACTTAACTGGGGCTAAAGCAGTAATGCGCAGAACCTGGACCAGACCCAATCTCAGGACGAAGACGAGCCACATTTTAGCTTTCTTCTCCTGAGGATAAACTGTCTATTTCGTCGTTGTCACCTCCAATGGCCATCCAAAACGCCTTTGCCACCTACATAAAACACATTTGGAAAGGAAACACAAATCACCACCTTGGTAAAAATTGTTAGCAGTAGGTTGAATACAATGCAGTATCCGTTAAAATATTCCACTCACTCTCTCTGCATGAACCTTGCGCTGGTCATGAGGTAACGATGAAGCCTTGTCTGCAAGCGAAAGAAAATAAATCATTGCTGAACGTGTGCGTTGAAGTTTATCATTAAAATGTTGGCTTTTTATAGGATCTCTTATTTTAATGACTTCTCTGGTCCATGCACGTTTTGTTTTTACCCTTCATCTCTTTGAGTTTAGTGAAGAGTCGCTCAAAGTTATCCACATCTGGATTTCCCGCGGTGAGATCGGCAAGTTCCTGGATGTCCAAGTCAGTCATTGCATCTGTGTAAAAAAACATATACAGTGCAAAGACAGCAGCCGGACCGATGAAAAGTTCAGATTATTCAAGTCAAAAGATTCCAGGTTCACTTACCAACAACATTTTCCTCCTGTGCAGTAGGTTTTTCACTTTCCTTTTCCTTGTGCGCCTCGACATCTACATCACCCTCTATTGGTAAATTTGAGCGCTAATATCAGAATTAGGGGATATTTAGTGTTCAAAGCTCAAGAACTCAATGAAACAGTTTAGAGATAAAGAATAAACTGACAGAAGGTTCTGCACTGCTCCGTGTGGCGTTGTGCCTCCCTGCCACAGCCACTAAACTGCTCATCAGACCAAGACCCTGGCTGTTTCCTGCAACAACAGATCATGTTGATGAGGGCTGCTCAATATTGGAAATTACTGACATGACGGTTAAGTTCTGTGATAATGACATAATTTCAATATTTCAATGTAGAGTTTGACAATAATTTCAGTTATATATTAAAATAAAAATGTATTAGTCAAACTGCGTCAAAATAAACAAAACAGAGACAAAATAAAAGACCAAGTCGAGGTTAATTAAGAAAAATAATGTATAACATTTTCACTTTGAATGCAATTTTGATGTTATTGCGATAGCTTTAGTTAGTTACAATATCGATTATTGCGTGAGTCAATATTGCTAAGGTACATCAATACTATGATATAGTGTGTAGTAATGTTGATGTACCTAAAATAAGTAATATAAAAATCAACGCTCACCATTCTTCATTTCTACGTTGGACCACACATTAGCGTTAAGTGCTTGAACAATACGCTTGACCCCTGTGGATTCTGGGAAATCATCTTTAAAAATAACAAAAGAGAACTTTAAAATGTATTAACATATATTTTGATAGCTTTAAATTGTTATAAAAGGCAGTCTTACCCTCCTCATCTGGCAGATCCTGAGGGTTAAGCTCTATCAGTTCAAATGAATGAGACAAACACCACTGTTGTGCTTCATGCCGCGTAACACCTAAAGTAAAAATGTGAAAATGATATTGCGAGATTAATCACAATCTGCATGAATCTGTATCCTACTGCATTTCAGAACTTACCACTTTCACAGACTTTATCACAAACTAGAATTAGAACCTCTGGAGCTATTTCCTCTACCACCGATATCCAGGGTTTCAACTTGTCAAGTCCATCTTTCTGTAAAATGGAAAAAGGTAGATATAACATGTAAAGTACAACGTGTTCATAAATCGCATGCATCCAAAATTACCTTCGAACTGTCAAAATAAGCGATGAACGCCTGCGTAGCCTGGAAAATCTCTAATGACATATGAAAAGTGTTAGGGACAGCACACAGGGACACTTCTGCTGTGTAATATTTGTTGTTGATGGTCCAAGGGTACCAGACCACTCCTTTGTCCGTTTTTGTGGGCTCGGGTAAAGTATTTGAGTTCAGAATCTCTAAAAAAAGAAAGAAAATTCATAACGTTACAGGCAAATTTTCACTTGTATAGGTCATGTGATTCTAGGGCTGCAACTAGTAGCGGTAGACAAGCAAGCAATTTATTTTTAAAATGAGTAAAGTAATTATTTCTATAGCACATCGAGATTTTAAAATGCACAAATCGTTTATTAATTTGTTGCCATTTTATAATTAATACCTCTTTTGTCATATCATATTTTAGGGATGCAGTCGGTAGAGTCCAGATAACAATTAACGACTATTTAAATAGCGATTATGTTAAATCGATAGTCACGTTTATTCCAATTAATCGTTGCAGTCCCGTGTGCTCCATAAATATACACCGCAGCTGTTTATTGTAAGACCACAAATGCGATTTAGAGAGAACCTTGTTATTCGGTTATAAAATCAGCATCTAAATCAATCTGACCCAAAAAAATAAGCTTGAAAGAACCTGACTGAACATTTTAGCTGAGATTACAAGCCTCCTCTGAAGATGCACACGAGAAATACATACGCTTTATTAATTCATCTTCTTTAAAAGTGTCATCGGAGCTGGTGATGAGGACACACGGATCAGACATCGCGGTATTTTCTTCTGTGTCTGACATCCTGAGGTTTTATGACATCTGGAAGAAAGTCGGTAGCAGATGTTAGCCGCCTAGCGTTAGCATCGATGACCTTTCAACTCGACATAGTACTACGTCATTTCCGGTATGTGGAAAACATGCAGAAATAGACCATGTTTGTAGACTTGTTAACGCATAAAAATTCGGGTGGTAAACATGTCTTTTTGTGTGTATTTGTGTTTTGCGTTGTAAGTTTGAATATATTTTAAATAAACATATTAAAAAGCCCTAAATAGAACGCTAGAGAGACATTCACGATGGCAACCAACATCCACTTCCAGCAGCCATGTTCTGACTAGAACTCATGCTAACAGTTGTTTATTTTATTTGGATGAATTAATTATTTTTTTAATTACACATGCACTTTTGGACTTAACAAGACGACGATATTTAAGGAAAAGTCTAAACTTATTCCCCCGGAAAATAAAGTTCGGAGTGGACAAAATAATACTATTTACACCGTGGTCAATGAGGCTGTCATTGATGAAAGCGCCAAACAAAATATCATTAATGAACCGACACCTTAACGTGGTGGAGGGGTTTGAGTGCCCGAATGATCCCGGGAGCTATGTTGTCGGGGGCTTCATGCCCCTGGTAGGGTTTCCCAAGGCAAACAGGTCCTAGGTTACGGGTCAGACAAAGATCGGTTCAGAACCCTCTTATTATGACTATAAGAACATGGCAGTTTACGTCGCCCGGATCGGCGTCACCGGGGCCCCATCCAGGAGCCAGGCCTGGGATGGGTGCTCCATGGTGAGCGCCTGGTGGCCGGGTCTTACCCCACGGGGCCCGGCCGGGCACAGCCCGAAAGAGCGACGTGGGGCCGCCCTCCCGTGGGCCCACCACCCGCAGGAGGATCCATAAGGGGCCGGTGCAGAGAGATCTGGGCGGAAGTCGACGGCAGGGGCCTCGGCGACCAGATCTCCAGACACAGAGACTAACTCTGGGGACATGGAATGTCACCTCACTGGGGGGGAAAGAGCCTGAGCTTGTGCGGGAGGTTGAGCGATACCGACTAGATATAGTCGGCCTCACCTCCACGCACAGTTTGGGCTCTGGAACCCATCTCCTCGAGAGGGGCTGGACGCTCCACTTCTCTGGTGTTGCCCGCAGGGAGAGGCGGCGGGCTGGTATGGGCTTGCTTATAGCCCCTCAGCTCAGCCGCCACGTGTTGGAGTTTACCCCAGTGAACGAGAGGGTCGCGTCCCTCCGCCTTGGGTGGGGGACAGGTCTCTCACTGTTGTGGCGGCCTACGGGCCGAACAGCAGTGCAGAGTACCCGGCCTTCTTAGAGTCCTTGGGAGGGGTACTGGACAGTGCACCGACCGGGGACTCCGTTGTTCTACTGGGGGACGTCAACGCCCACGTGGGCAATGACAGTGACACCTGGAGAGGGGTGATCGGGAAGAACGGCTTCCCCGATCTGAACCCGAGCGGTGTTCAGTTATTGGACTTCTGTGCTAGCTACGGATTGTCCATAACAAACACCATGTTCAAGCACAAGGGTGTCCATCAGTGCACGTGGCACCAGGACACCCTAGGCCGGAGGTCAATGATCGACTTTGTTGTCGTGTCATCTGACCTCCGGTTGCGTGTCTTGGACACTCGGGTGAAGAGAGGGGCAGAGTTGTCAACCGATCACCACCTGGTGATGAGTTGGAATCCGCTGGCGGAGGAGGAAGCCGGACAGACTTGGCAGACCCAGGTGCATTGTGAGGGTCTGTTGGGAACGTCTAGTGGAGCCCTCTGTCAGTAGGGTATTCAACTCGCACCTCCGGGAGAGCTTCTCCCATGTCCCGGGGGAGGTTGGGGACATTGAGTCCGAGTGGACCATGTTCTCCGCCTCCATTGTTGATGTGGCTGCTCGGAGTTGTGGTCGCAAGGTCTCCGGTGCCTGTCGTGGTGGCAACCCCCGAACCCGGTGGTGGACACCGGAAGTAAGGGATGCCGTCAGACTGAAGAAGGAGGCCTATCAGGCCACTCTGGCTTGTAGGTCTCCGGAGGTCATCGACGGGTATCGGCAGGCCAAGCGAGCCACGGCTCGTGCTGTCGCAGAGGCAAAAACCCGGGCCTGGGAGGAGTTTGGGGAGGCCATGGAGGAGGACTATCGGTCGGCACCAAAGAAATTCTGGCAAACCGTCCGGCGCCTCAGGAGGGGGAAGCAGTGTCTCACCAACACCGTTTACGGTGCGGGTGGAGGCCTGCTGAGTATCTGGATGTTGTAGGACTGTCTTGGTTGACACGTCTCTGCAACATTGCGTGGCGTTCGCGGACCGTGCCTCTGGACTGGCAGACCAGGGTGGTGGTCCCTCTGTTCAAGAAGGGGGACCGGAGGGTGTGTTCCAACTACAGAGGGATCACACTCCTCAGCCTCCCGGGTAAGGTCTATACCAAGGTACTGGAGAGGAGAATCCGACCGATATTCGAACCTCGGATTCAGGAGGAGCAGAGTGGTTTTCGTCCTGGTCATGGAACACTGGACCAGCTCTATACCCTCCATCGGGTGCTCGAGGGCTCATGGGAGTTTGCCCAACCAGTCCACATGTGCTGTGTGGATCTGGAGAAGACTTTCGACCGTGTCCCTCGGGGTGTCCTTTGGGGGGTGCTCCGGGAGTACGGGGTCCGGGGCCCTTTGCTCAGGGCTGTCCGGTCCCTGTATGACCGGAGCAGGAGCTGTGTTCGCATTGCCGGCAGTAAGTCAGACCTGTTCCCAGTGCATGTTGGACTCCGCCAGGGCTGCCCTTTGTCACCGGTTCTGTTCATAATTTTTATGGACAGAATTTCTAGGCGCAGTCAGGGGTCGGAGGGTGTCCGGTTTGGGGACCACAGGATTCCATCTCTGCTGTTTGCAGACGATGTTGTCCTGATGGCTCCATCAAACCCGGACCTGCAACATGCACTGGGACGGTTTGCAGCCGAGTGTGAAGTGGCTGGGATGAGAATCAGCACCTCCAAATCCGAGGCCATGGTTCTCGACCGGAAAAAGGTGGCTTGCCCTCTCCAGGTGGGTGGGGTGTCCTTGCCCCAAGTGGAGGAGTTCAAGTATCTCGGGGTCTTGTTCACGAGTGAGGGAAGGATGGAGTGTGAGATTGACAGGCGGATCGGTGCAGCGGCTGCAGTGATGCAGTCGCTGCATCGGACCGTTGTGGTAAAGAGGGAGCTGAGCCGAAAGGCAAAGCTCTCTATTTACCGGTCGGTCTACGTTCCTACCCTCACCTATGGTCATGAGCTTTGGGTAGTGACCGAAAGAACAAGATCGCGGATACAAGCGGTCGAAATGAGTTTCCTCCGCCGTGTGGCTGGGCGCTCCCTTAGATATAAGGTGAGGAGCTCGGCCACACGGGGGGAGCTCGGAGTAGAGCCGCTGCTCCTCCACGTCGAGAGGAGCCAGCTGAGGTGGCTCGGGCATCTGTTCCAAATGCCTCCTGGGCTCTGAAACACCTCCCTGAAACACCTCCCTCGGGAGGTGTTTCAGGCATGTCCCACCGGGAAGAGGCCCCGGGGAAGACCCAGGACACGCTGGAGAGACTATGTCTCTCGGCTGGCCTGGGAACGCCTCGGGATCCCCCCGGAGGAGTTAGAGGAAGTGTCTGGGGAGAGGAAGTCTGGGAGTCCATGCTCAGACTGCTGCCCCCGCGACCCGGCCCCGGATAAAGCGGCAGAAGATGGAAGATGGATGGATTTGAAAATTGAATCCCTTGAGAGTAAATCTACCTTTGCAGGTAAAAAAACCAAAAACAAAACATAAACACATCCATCCATCCATCCATCTTCTGCCGCTTTATCCGGGGCCGGGTCGCGGGGGCAGCAGTCTGAGCAGGGACTCCCAGACTTCCTTCTCCCCAGACACTTCCTCTAACTCCTCCGGGGGGATCCCGAGGCGTTCCCAGGCCAGCCGAGAGACATAGTCTCTCCAGCGTGTCCTGGGTCTTCCCCGGGGCCTCTTCCCGGTGGGACATGCCTGAAACACCTCCCGAGGGAGGCGCCCAGGAGGCATCCGGAACAGATGCCCGAGCCACCTCAGCTGGCTCCTCTCGACGTGGAGGAGCAGCGGCTCTACTCCGAGCTCCCCCCGTGTGGCCGAGCTCCTCACCTTATCTCTAAGGGAGCGCCCAGCCACCCGGCGGAGGAAACTCATTTCGACCGCTTGTATCCGCGATCTTGTTCTTTCGGTCACTACCCAAAGCTCATGACCATAGGTGAGGGTAGGAACGTAGACCGACCGGTAAATAGAGAGCTTTGCCTTTCGGCTCAGCTCCCTCTTTACCACAACGGTCCGATGCAGCGACTGCATCACTGCAGCCGCTGCACCGATCCGCCTGTCGATCTCACGCTCCATCCTTCCCTCACTCGTGAACAAGACCCCGAGATACTTGAACTCCTCCACTTGGGGCAAGGACACCCCACCCACCTGGAGAGGGCAAGCCACCTTTTTCCGGTCGAGAACCATGGCCTCGGATTTGGAGGTGCTGATTCTCATCCCAGCCGCTTCACACTCGGCTGCAAACCGTCCCAGTGCATGTTGCAGGTCCGGGTTTGATGGAGCCATCAGGACAACATCGTCTGCAAACAGCAGAGATGAGATCCTGTGGTCCCCAAACCGGACACCCTCCGACCCCTGACTGCGCCTAGAAATTCTGTCCATAAAAATTATGAACAGAACCGGTGACACAGGGCAGCCCTGGCGGAGTCCAACATGCACTGGGAACAGGTCTGACTTACTGCCGGCAATGCGAACACAGCTCCTGCTCCGGTCATACAGGGACCGGACAGCCCTGAGCAAAGGGCCCCGGACCCCGTACTCCCGGAGCACCCCCCAAAGGACACCCCGAGGGACACGGTCAAAAGCCTTCTCCAGATCCACAAAGCACATGTGGACTGGTTGGGCAAACTCCCATGAACCCTCGAGCACCCGATGGAGGGTATAGAGCTGGTCCAGTGTTCCACGACCGGGACGAAAACCACTCTGCTCCTCCTGAATCCGAGGTTCGACTATCGGTCGGATTCTCCTCTCCAGTACCTTGGAATAGACCTTACCCGGGAGGCTGAGGAGTGTGATCCCTCTGTAGTTGGAACACACCCTCCGGTCCCCCTTCTTGAACAGAGGGACCACCACCCCGGTCTGCCAGTCCAGAGGCACGGTCCCCGAACGCCACGCGATGTTGCAGAGACGTGTCAACCAAGACAGTCCTACAACATCCAGATACTTTAGGTACTCAGGGCGGATCTCATCCACCCCCGGAGCCCTGCCACCGAGGAGTTTGCGGACAACCTCAGTGACTTCAGCTTGGGTGATGGATGAGCCAGCCTCCGAGTCCCCGGTCTCTACTTCCTCTTCAGAAGACGTGACTGAGGGATTAAGGAGATCCTCAAAGTATTCCTTCCACCGTCCGATGACATCCCCAGTCGAGGTCAGCAGGCCTCCACCCGCACCGTAAACGGTGTTTGTGAGACACTGCTTCCCCTTTCTGAGGCGCCGGACGGTTTGCCAGAATTTCTTTGGTGCCGACCGATAGTCCTCCTCCATGGCCTCCCCGAACTCCTCCCAGGCCCGGGTTTTTGCCTCTGCGACAGCGCGAGCCGCGGCTCGCTTGGCCTGCCGATACCCGTCGATGACCTCCGGAGACCTACAAGCCAGAGTGGCCTGATAGGCCTCCTTCTTTAGTCTGACGGCATCCCTTACTTCCGGTGTCCACCACCGGGTTCGGGGGTTGCCGCCACGACAGGCACCGGAGACCTTGCGACCACAGCTCCGAGCAGCCGCATCAACAATGGAGGCGGAGAACATGGTCCACTCGGACTCAATGTCCCCAGCCTCCCCCGGGACATGGGAGAAGCTCTCCCGGAGGTGCGAGTTGAATACCCTACTGACAGAGGGCTCCACTAGACGTTCCCAACAGACCCTCACAATGCGCTTGGGTCTGCCAAGTCTGTCCGGCTTCCTCCTCCGCCAGCGGATCCAACTCACCACCAGGTGGTGATCGGTTGACAACTCTGCCCCTCTCTTCACCCGAGTGTCCAAGACACGCGGCCGGAGGTCTGATGACACGACAACTAAGTCGATCATTGACCTCCGGCCTAGGGTGTCCTGGTGCCACGTGCACTGATGGACACCCTTGTGCTTGAACATGGTGTTCGTTATGGACAATCCGTGGCTAGCACAGAAGTCCAATAACTGAACACCGCTCGGGTTCAGATCGGGGAAGCCGTTCTTCCCGATCACCCCTCTCCAGGTGTCACTGTCATTGCCCACGTGGGCGTTGAAGTCCCCCAGTAGAACAACGGAGTCCCCGGTCGGTGCACTGTCCAGTACCCCTCCCAAGGACTCCAAGAAGGCCGGGTACTCTGCACTGCTGTTCGGCCCGTAGGCCGCCACAACAGTGAGAGACCTGTCCCCCACCCGAAGGCGGAGGGACGCGACCCTCTCGTTCACCGGGGTAAACTCCAACACGTGGCGGCTGAGCTGAGGGGCTATCAGCAAGCCCACACCAGCCCGCCGCCTCTCCCCGCGGGCAACACCAGAGAAGTGGAGCGTCCAGCCCCTCTCGAGGAGATGGGTTCCAGAGCCCAAACTGTGCGTGGAGGTGAGGCCGACTATATCTAGTCGGTATCGCTCAACCTCCCGCACAAGCTCAGGCTCTTTCCCCCCCAGCGAGGTGACATTCCATGTCCCCAGAGTTAGTCTCTGTGTCTGGAGATCTGGTCGCCGAGGCCCCTGCCGTCGACTGCCGCCCAGATCTCTCTGCACCGGCCCCTTATGGATCCTCCTGCGGGTGGTGGGCCCACGGGAGGGCGGCCCCACGTCGCTCTTTCGGGCTGTGCCCGGCCGGGCCCCGTGGGGTAAGACCCGGCCACCAGGCGCTCGCCATGGAGCACCCATCCCAGGCCTGGCTCCAGGATGGGGCCCCGGTGACGCCGATCCGGGCGACGTGAACTGCCTTGATTGTGTCGTCGTCATAAGAGGCTTCTGAACCGATCTTTGTCTGACCCGTCACCTAGGACCTGTTTGCCTTGGGAGACCCTACAAGGGGCATGAAGCCCCCGACAACATAGCTCCCGGGATCATTCGGGCACTCAAACCCCTCCACCACGTTAAGGTGTCGGTTCAAGGAGGAGTAAACACATTCGCATTTAAATAATAAATAATCAAAATCCTCTAGAATTGTATTTATTTCATTTTGAAAAAGCCAACTACTATCATCTTATCTTTTTGATCTGTTCCTTATTAAAATCTCTCGGAATAATTTGCAATTATTTTTTCATTCTTATATAGAAAGTGTCTTTTTCTCGCAAATGATGCACATGCATGTTATGTACATCTGGGGTGGTTTGTAGCTATAACATGACCGTTTTAGGTATTTAAAATGTTTTGTCAAATTTGATATTGACACACAAACGTAATTTAGATCTTAAAATATACCACGGTGCATTTTTAGGGTGAATATTCCTTTTCATTATTCAGACATACCACTGGCTATATGTCAGTTTAAACCCTTAATGTATTTTTATTTATTTTTTTAAGAATTTTGCTACTTTCACCATTACAAGATGGCCGCCACGGCAGCAGAGCACAGTCTCTCTAGCACTTTGAGCATTGTTTGCGTAGATTTAACAAACAATTAACTCTTCGCAGTCATGTTAATAGCTATCTTTTATTTAGTTGCGCTTATCAGATGCAGACAAACTATCAATCTAATGTAAAATTGCAGAAGAATCACATAAAAGGCAAAAAAAAAAAAACTTTTTATAACTTTCGCTGCCATGGTAACTAAAGTTGACAAACTCCGCGGACGTGAGGTTGAAGGGCAAACTTCTGATAAAATGCTACAGCTGGTCCTGATTTGATAGTAGTAGCCTATTTTCCGTTTTTCAATATCTTTATTATAAAATGTCTCTAAGATATAGAACCGAGGATAATGCGGGGACAGCTTTAGTACAGGTGCTGAGAATACCATCTTACAAGTTATCATTAGTCAGTGCTAGCAAAGCTAACTCTGTAATGACACATTTTAAGGAAAAGTGCTTGTGTTTATATTCGTTTTTCACAGGTTCAAGATGATTTACGTCAACTTAAACGGGACCTCCAAAAACTCAATGACACTGAGTTGGGAAAAACATTAAACCTTGAAGAATTGGAGACAGCAATTCATAATACAGAACATGAAATTAAGGTAACTGTGTGTTTTTATTTTTTTTAAATGATTGCACAAAAGTTTGGAAGACTAATCATGCAGTTGTCAACAGAAACGAGCTGAAGATGAGCTGCTGGTTCCTCCAAACACTGAAGACTCCTCAAAGACCAGAGGCCTCCTTCCTAAATGGTAAGCAGTCATTGTCTAAAATATGCTTTCTTGTCTCTTTGTGAGTATTATAGTTTATTTTTAATATATTAACCAAGAGACATGTCACGCAGGGAACCACAACTAAAGTGTTTTCCAGACCTGCGCCCTCAAAAGATTTGCCAGGCCCGTTCACTGTATGCAAAGGTACTGGGTGTGACATACATTATGCAATGCAATGAACACATGTATTGTACTATTATGTTATTATTGTTTGTTTTTTTAAACCACAAGTTATCCTGCTCCTACAATCACTGTACTAATACATAATGTGGTATTGCAGCAGCAGGCAGGCAGTCACGTCCCCAGCTTTTGTTCATAGTAACTGAAAGATTTATCATTACAAATGTGATTGGGAAGTATTGTGGCTTGTGAAAACTTGTTAAACTGGCAGCGTCTCCTTGTGTCACACTGAGAGGAGTTAATGAAAAGTATGAGGTGACATAAAGGTCATTCAGCTTAGTGATGACAGCTTGTACCTGTCAAAAGTAACACATTGATCTTTGGAAAGGTCGGCATCAATTTCAGCAATTTTTTTCCACACTTTCTTTCCAGCGTTGTTTTGTGATTTTGTTACATGAAAAACAAAGGCAGGACTGTCACCCAGATCTAGGAGAGATGGAAGAGCTGGCCACAGAAGCAGAAAGTAGCAGATTGCGGCACATCAGCATTCTTGTAAAGAAAGTGGTGCCTGATTGCTGTGCTATGGGCTGCTGGTTTACAGCTGTCTCTGGACAGAAGCACTACCTGCTCCAGCATGCCAATAAGACAGCCGGAGCTCCGCACTGGCTCTGTGCCCGCCGCTCAGGCCAGTACCATTCTATGCCCACGCCAGACAATGAGCTTCTGCATTCTAGCGATTTTACAAAGGCTACCACCTTTTCTAAAGCTGCTTGAGACAGATGTGTGCCTTTGAGGGGAGATTGGTAGCACCTGGCCCTACCTGTGGTCTGTCAGAGAGCTCAGTGGGCTGAGGAGGATGGAGCATGTGCACAGGGTTTAATACAACTATGTTCTACAAAAACAGGGAGTTTGATTTAAGCTTTGAAGACTGGATTTAAACATATACAGTACTTTTGTACTGTTATTATTTGTGCTTACATCTCTGTAATACAAATGTAATACAATGTTGAAACATTTTATTTAAAGATGGATATTGAATTGCATTGTTAACCCATATGTCTAGCATAAATAGTACATTATTACTTTGTATTTGGCAACACTTTTAACACTTCTTTTTGTCTTAACATTTTAAACAGTTGTTTTCTTGTGGAGATATCACACCTTGTTCTTGATATGCATGACGTCCTTTTTAATTATGTTTTCAGTCCAAACTCTGCAGCCTGTCTTTTCCAGTGGGGAGAATTCAGACCAGTGAAGATGCAAAAGCAGGTACATCCACTTTGTGCCCTTTCTTACAACACAGGTTCTTACATGGTCTTAAAACTTGCCCAGGAGGACACCAGTCAGGCAGACACAAGGAAGCTTCACTTCCCTTTGGAGAAGATTTGAAAAGCTCCAAGATCGGTCTGTTTGAGCATACGTTTTACTATTGTAGTTTTTCTTAATTTAATGTCACTATTATGCTTCATTTGTGTTTGTCTCTCCAGGAATAAAAAACTTTGAATTCAGGTGCCCCAGGCCACTACAATGTGAAACCGAGCCTATCCCGTCTCCGTCTGCAGCCAAGACCCCTCCTCCCTCCATCACCTCCAAAAGCACAGCACACACGGACAGGGAGAGTGTCTCAAAAGTTAGGCCCGTTGTTGCTTTCATATTCTATTTTCAATTGAAACTGATTTAAAATGTTTGTTTTGTTTTTTTAGGTCTTGTCAGAGGAACCTCCTGAAAATACCAGTAAACTGACTTTTACAATTAAACTGGGTCATATCAAAGCATCGGAAAATGATTTCTGTGTCTTCATGAAGAGCTTCAGCCTGTGCAGGAGCCGTGTGGACCACGCTCTGAAGCACCTGTGCCAGCTGCTGCAAGCGTATGCTGTGCCTGTGGCTGTTGTAAAGGGGGAGCAGCTCGTAGAGTTGGCCTACAGCTGGGACAGTGAGTGGAGAGGAACTCTGCCGATCAGCAGCCTCCTCTCTGCGCTGCACAATCAGGACGATGTTCTGAAAGTGCTGTCACGTCCAGGTCAACGCTTCAAAGGAGAAGGAGGCACCGAGGCTGCTGCTGTTCACATTCAGTCCTGCTGGAGGCGCTTCACTGCCCGCTCTGCCTACCTTCGTTACTGCAGACGCAAGTGGGCAGTTGGTTCCATCTCTTTATCCTGGCTCATGCGCGCTCAGATGTGTCGAGTAAGAAAGGCCCTGCAAGCAAGAAGGTTCAGCCAGTTAGAGAATCAACGCTGCAGAGCACAGGTGAAATCCTCTGTAGTTCTCTAACTTTCCACCTTCCAACTGTCTAAACCTGGGTGTAGTGTCACAGTTTGTCTTTCACGTCCCATATGAAAAAACAAATGCCATCTGCTGATCACAGTGACATTTTAAAATGTAAAAGCCGATTCATTCTTTATTGTGAAGGCAATTTAGGATCTGAAATATTTAGGCAAAGTTTATTTTGTTGACTAGAAAGCCCCTGAAATAAATAGGATGATGGTTTGATTTTCTTAAGTGTTTGTTTTGGTCAATAAGCTTTCATCACTGGTTGTTGGTCTCTTACAATTATATTAGATTAACAACCTACATAGCGCACACAATTTTTAGGTGTGTAGATGTGTGTGTGCGCAGTCATTTCTTGTTGTCATTCTTCTAATCCGTGACCACCAGTTAATTTGGTCTGCACCTGTTTACATGCTCTATATCTTTGTCTTCTGTTCAAACATTCACACCAAGTCAATTAAGCCTGCTAATCTTCCCTGCCTGTAGCCTCATGTACCTTTGTGATAGATCTGATTGTGAGAAGATGTTTTGTAAAGTAATAGCCTAATTTAATTAAAGTGATATGTTATGCTTGGTTCGCTGCTGTTCGCCCTGAGAGAGAGAAAGCGAGAGAGAGAGAAAGAGAGAGAAAGAGAGAGATAATTTGTATCTTCTGACTCTGATCACTCCCCTTCTTCCTCACAGCATCTGGCAGCCAACTGGAACCACATCCAGGCCTCCAAGAGAACCATTATCCACGTCCCGTCATTAGGTAGGTCTCATCCAGACTTTGCCCCGTTCTCTAGTGGGGCGGGAACTGTGGTCCTCTGCCCCGATCCGCATCCTTCAAATGAGTTTCTCAGCGTGACGACTGTCCCAAAACCGGCAACACAACAATTACACCCCAATATCCGTCTAATTTGTAGATTAGGCAAATGAAAAGCGATTATGTTGAATATTTAGAAGAGACTCAGAGGCCTTTTTTTTTTATAGCACCGTACTCTCGTTCTCCAGACAGGGATCTCACGCTATGATCCGTTCTTATTCTAATTTCACCGCTGCGCGCACATTTAGACTGTAATCAGGCATTGTAAATCATTGAACGATTGTCTAAAATTATTAAGCCTAATTACTAGCAGATGGAATGCTTTATTTGCACTCGGGGTGGCTACAGAGAGTGCTGTGTGAACAAGGATAATTAGAAAGTTGAACCCCATTGTTGTTAATTAGCATGAATCCAATCATTTAATTACCTTGATTCAGCTGAGGATTCTCCGTCAGGCCCAAATCCTGGCACACTCGGAAAGGATGTTGAGGATGTCGCTGGAGCTCAGTAGTGGACTTTGCAATGTGCTGCCACCTGCTAGTTATTGGACTAAATGAACCATTAGCTGCCCCAGTGGAATTAGTCTAAATGCTATTAAGTTAGTTTGTGTGTGTGTGTTGGGGCAGCCCAGATTCTCCATAGATATTTTCAACCATTAAAAATATATGTTTTTCATGACTTTGTTCCTTCAGGATACTCCGAGAATCAGAGACGCAGCCTGAGGGACTTTGATGTGCTCCAGAACATTCAGCTAGGAAGACTGTGTGAAATAAGAGGTGCGAACACAAGTAATACATGTAACTAATGTCTTTTAAAGCATTCTCAGTGTTTCCTATTAATAAGGAGACTATGGTGCAAGCGGAATACAAAATTGCATAAACAAATGATACTTTATGCTTGTAGTATTGTCATAAACATATTGATGTAACTGTATTTAGTTTGCGATGTTTTTTGATCAGTAGAAGTGATATCTATGTTCGATTCAAATGTGGATTGTGTGTAACTAGTCTTTGTATGCATAAACCTGTGTGAAGTGCTCATTCTGATCTGTATTTCATAATTGACATATTTTTAGATGAAATTATTGATGTAATCTACGTGTGTCCACTGCGCCTGAATGAAGACGTAACGCAGTATTACTCCAGTCTGTTAAAACGTAACAGACCACAAGAGGAGGGCACAGCCGGGGCCCCTGAGAACTCATTGTCCAAAAGACGCTTCATAATCCTTACTCCGGAGGCTGTTGACTACTTTCCAGTTGAGTTATTAATATCATTTGAGCTATCACTTATATTAAATTCAGTGAAAACATGTTCTGTCTCGTCAAAGCACAAAGATGTAATATGTAAAATGGCCTCTAGGGGGTAGTAGAGTAAATTATTTTGTCGGTCTGTGCAAGTACCTGATTCTACATAAGCCTACATTACAATTAATTCATGTATAGTATTGTTATTGCCTCTTCTCCTCAACTCTCACTAACCATTTATGTTAAAGTGGTTTTTCCTTTCGCTGTAAATTGATAGCACAACTTGACACGCTCCCTCTCATTTATGGATATAGATTTTCCTGCTGTTCGGTTGTTAAAAGTGTGCCAGACGTGTTGCCGAGATGAATTGCTGCTCCTGTGGCTGGCAGCGTATTGTAGCAGTGACAGAAGGATAATTCCATGTGGATCAAATAAATACAGATGTGGAGTAATTAGTTGTATTCCCAAGGAGCTCATTGTAGCGCACATTAGAGAAGTGAAGGATAGAACAGCGTCCCACAGGCAGATCTTATCAATTCAACCTGGAGAGGTCAGATCCCCGCTGGCAGCTACAATCTCCGATCTGGTGTGTACACAGTGATAAATCAGAGGCAAAGTGTGTTCTCGTGTAGGGCGGCACAGTTCATTGTAATCAAATCGAAATCGCAATTTGAATTGACGGAATCACAAAATGAAAGGCTGCAATTGTTTTTTGGTAACAGGATGTCCTCTGCAAATAGCAAAATGTTCCATAGTGTTTTTTTTTTTGTGAAAAGATATCACTTGATTATTGTCCTGTAGTTCAGACTTTAGACTGCAATGCAAGAATGTTCAGAAATATATGGGATTCTTTTTTCCAGTCTTTCCTAGAATACCGGTAGTAATGCTCTTGGTAGTGTTGACACAGTAGCACAGTTAAATTTTTTATTTGTTTTAGCCAACAAATAGCAATATTAAACATTACATATATTTAGATTGTTTAATATTACCATGTGGCCCTTTACTAGTTTGATTAAAGATAAAACATTTAGTGAATTTATTTCAGTATCGAGTTGCAACTTACTGTACAATTTTAGCAATTAGCAATAATTAAAGATTTTAAATAGATAAATATATTTACGAATAAATTTCATTGAAAAAAATCCTGATATGTTTATTTGTTTTTGACATTTTAATTTTTTTAGATTTGTCTGTTTTAGAGTCTTCATAGTCTAGATCATTTTTTTTTTTTTTATTGTCCTTTGGTCATGATTAGTCGATTAATCGTTTCAACCCGAGTATCGATACTTTAGTGCCTCTATGTGTTTCAAAATGTGCATCGTGAACTGAATTCTGATTTGGTAACATAAATCTGAATACATTTTCTTCAAATTGCGCAGCCTTGTCCTGACATGTCTGTGTTTCCCGTCAGAGCCACAGCATGTGCCTGTCGTCACTGCTCAAGTACAGCCCCCGCACTCTGACGAGGATCAGACACCTCATCCAGGGCAAGCGCGCCTACATTGTACCCGGAGTGGCACACGTCGACGACCTGGCCGTAGCAGATGAACTGGGCGTCCCGCTGATGGGCCCTGAGCCGGCAGTTGCACAGCTGTATGGGACAAAGTCTGGGGCGAGGAGGATCTTTAGAGAGGCTGGTGTTGAAATTCCCCCCGGTGCAGAGGACGTCTACTCACTCGACCAGGTTCAGATGTTTATCACAGGTCTCCAGAGCAAATCTCTGACCTCTGTTGATATTGACTCAATCGGTCGTATTCACATTGCATCTCAACATTTTAAAATCCCTATAGTATAAAATTGAGCTGGGGGACAGGTCAGAATTGTACGGTAGACATGACTGTTTGAATGTCAAGTTGCATATTTGTTGAACGTGAATAAAAATGACAAATTACAAATAATAAAAAGGTTGATATAAATATTTCTGAAATTGGGAACTTTGCTGGAATAAATCTAATGAAAGACAAAAAAACTCAAATAAAAGTGTACATTTTAAGTAATTATTGTTTAAAAAATAGGAGGAGGGAATAAGGAATAAAGGAAGTACTTACAACACTAGAGCAATATTTATGTAAATGAATGTATTTATTCTAGGTGAAATGGATGGGTGAAAGAAGGGATCTACCAAAATCTGGGTGCATAAAACAGGAGGATAGCCCAAAAAATGTATAAAAAATATAAATTAAAACCACTTCATTACTGCAAAACACTTCAGAAATGAACAGTGTTTTAAAGTTATGTTAAAACAAAAAAAGTAGAGCTGCACAATTTTGGGAAATATTCTAATTGAGATTGTTTTTTTTTTAGTATTGTGATATATGTTTTTAAATCAATATTAAGTTTACGGTGCACATTTTAGACACATCCAGTAGAATTAACATCTGGGAGAAGACAAAACTAAAACAAGAATCACATGCATTTCTGAAGATATTTGAAAAGGGGTTGAAACTAAGTTAAGCCATTGCAATGTGTTAATTGCGGACTTTCAAATTGTGATTTTGATTCAATTGCAATAATATTGTTCAGCTCTTCAAAAAAGTCTCAAAAGGGCTTTTATTGGTGAGATGCACTTTTATAATTTGTACAAACGGACTAATGCATTTCATTTGGTTTGCAGCTCCACGAGTGTCTGGCAGAGCTCATGGTGCAGAACTTGAATGTGACACGATGGCTGTTTAAAATGGACAGTGAAGTAGAAGGAACCGCTCTGTGTGATGTGAGTCATATGAAGAGCTTTTCATGGGCCCTGAGCCAGTACCAGCGCTACGGCCCTGACGCCTGGAGGAGCAAAGGGATTCAGGTGAAATTAGAATATAATGTACTGCCATGAAGGATTAATATCAAAAGTAGTGGGGCGATTTTCGAAAAGAGGTGTTGGATTTTTTTGTAGTCACAATAAATGAAAAAAATCAAATATGTTGCTATTATTACTTAAACTATTTAGAAATCCTATGCTTAGTTTGTGAAATTGATTACGGCAAGGCAAATTATATTTGTGAAGCACAATTTGTACACAAAGTGCCTTACAGAACATAATCAGAGTTAATTAAATGAAATTGATTAATCTTGACATCCCCATTACACTGAGCTGGGTAGTAACAGCTCTAAATGGGTTTGGTTAAATATAAAGTGATCGAGTAGTGATAAGCTGATTCACATTATTAAAATTACATGCATTTATTTATACATTCAATTATCCACTCACTAATATGTTCATTCTGAGATTTAAAACCAACCAACCTAAGTTAATGCTAAAATGAACTCAGGGGTCACTGTGGGTCAAATGAGGTCACTACGGGGTCACAAGACCATCCTGAAACTCACCACAACAAAAATCAATACAGAGAGTGGCCTCATGCACAGTGCACATGCCTCATGAAGACATTTGTCAATATGCTGCATGGTGTTTCGGTGTCTTAAATTAAACATAAAACCAAATTTTTATCAGTTCAGTATCAACTTTTGTTCAAATGAGGACAATTTAATGTTTTAGATATTTAATTCTCAATCAGTTTATGGGAAGTGTAATCGGGTTTAGAGAATATCCCTTTTTTACTCTGTAGGTTTTGATTTCCTGTCATTTGTTAATTACTGCATTTTCCCATTTTAACTGGGCGCTCTCGGTAAACCAATTAGAGGCTAATGACTTTGGACTTGGAACACAAAGCCAGACATTTTTTTCCCTCTTTTTCTTGTGAAGCGTCACCAAGTGTGCGTTCCGTTCCTTCTTCTTTATACGTAGGTCTGCGTGGTCTTGGAGTTGTCGGGATGCGTAGTGTTAATTATGGCGGCGAGTGGCTGAACCCCGGCCAAGGCCTGTAATTGTGGCAAAGCAGGGACATAAATGGGGTTTGTTTGAGCAGCTGGGGTCCCGTGGAGAGGGACGAGAGCCTGGGCCCCGGTGTGGGCGGCAGCCTCGGGGCCTAGGGGCCATATGGACACAACACTTTAACTGGCCTTTATTCTACTCTACTCTTTTAATCAAAGCACAGATCTCTCCCAGAGTCTTTGTGCCTCTGTGTTTGCTCTCTGCTCTCACACTGCTCACGACAAGTGTTCTATCTATTGACTAATTATGAAGCTAAGCTGTTAATTACATTCAAAGATATGCATTTTTAATGGTGTCTCTAATATCTGCTTTCATGGCAGAATGTCTAGAAGGATGTCTAAACATTAAAGTGTATTTTGAGCTATAATTCTCATTAATACCATAGTTGCAGAAAAACAAGTCCTAATGGCTTTAGCTATGGCTCTCCATGAAGAGAATAGATCACCTCAATTCACTCTGTTTGGAAGCGATAACTCAGATGCTTATGAAAATTATAATGCCATGTATTAGTAATAAGATACAAATGCGTTATTTTATCTCAATGCATTATTTCTCTGTAGGTTTAATATTTGTATTATTACTTAAATGTACTTATTTTAAGTACATTATTTTAAGACATATTTCTCAAACCGACACACACTTTGTTAATTATTGCTTGTTTTAATATGCTCAGCGTGAGTGTGCTTCACATAAACGCCATGTGTTCTGAAAATAATGCCTGCACTTACAAAAGAACGAGTAAAAGGCGGAGAAAGAGAATATCACTCCAAATACAGAGAGTTCTCCATTCTGCGCATGGGGCCCCAACCCGGAGCCACAATGCCCCGGGGCCTCTTTGAGCATTTACACAGAGAGAGGTTAAAGACATGTAGATCTGCAGTCATCGCCCGCGGCAACCCTTCACACAGCCGCACGGATCATTAGGCACAAGAGGGTCAAAATTACTCCTAATAGTGTCAACAGATGGACTTTTCTTTATCACGCTGTGTACCGCTACACCCTCGGCACCACCTATTTCAGCTTAAACCAGTCCTGGAAATGGGTCATTTGATAATCTGTACAAGAGGAAAATAAAGAAGGTATTTGACAGATGTTGTCCCTCTAAGTATTGTTCATGTGAGGCTTAACTGTTGTGCTTGCCTGGTGCTAATTAAACCCAACGCTTTGACAAGTGCTTTGATTCTGTCCTTGTGAATCACTCGAGGTCAAGAGCTTGTGGTACACAGGAGACGGCCTTGTGCGCAAGTCAGCCACAAGCAAAACATTGTGAAAAAGAACACCACCAAGAAGGATTTTAGAAAAAGTCAAATTAGCCATTGTTGACACGAATTGAAGCTGCTTGTTTTTGAGCCGGTGCATTATGTACTATTCACAAGACTGCCTCGAGTTTTCCCACTGCTTCTTTGTGTAATGATGGCTTGAAATAGCAATCAAAATGCCGGGGACAACATATTTTTTATTTACGAGCACACTGCCTGGTTTTATGTGGACACCAAGCAAAGCATGAATCCCATCTTACTCCACTGTACACAGTTTAAGTCCAAATAATTTATGGCGAGACCCCTCTATTTCTTGTCTCCGAGCCCTGCTGTTTTCTGTGCGGCGGATAGGCAAAGTCCTGGGGTGAGATTGCTCTTCCATTCAAAATGACAAGCGCTCCTTTACACTTTTTGCCGCACCATTGTGTGCTTCATGGCTTGTGCAGGGGGAATCGCTATGGAGCGGTTGACCTCGCCTCTTCCAGTGCTTGAATATGATGATGGCTGTGTCATGACTGGAATATCAACAGCATAATCTGAAGCCCCAGCTCCAGCTCCAGCCAAGCACAGCGGTCTATACTCTAAACAAAGTAATGCTCCCATCCAAGAACACTTTCCACTTGGACTAATCCGTCTGGTTTCTCTGTCTGTCCTTACAGTGCAATTTCCAAAAGTTCGGAGAAATTGACACATATATATGAAAAATATTGACATATATATATATGTCAATATAAATTGACATATATATATATATATATATATATATATATATATATTATATTAATAATTATGGTAACACTTTATTTTAGGGTAACACTTCAATCACATCACATCAATTATTTGTAATTATCCAAATGAAGAAACATTGGACCAGATAATTTCTTGTAGTGACAAGGTTCATCATTCTATTTCATTCAACCAACACACAACATTTTTCCATTAACACATTTTAACAGACACTTCCCAATTACCTTTAAACTTGTTTTGTGACACCTGAAATTTGCAATTGCAGCCATTGAAGAAAATGTGTCTGAAGAAATAGTACTACAAAACAACATACAGTCTTTTATGTTGCTATCCAAGCCTGAAATGTACTCACTCACTGAAGAACACTTTCCAATTAGACACATTTTTCTGTCTGACCTTATTGTACAATAGATTTTATTGTACAACACAAACATTTGTTAAAGTCTGACTGAATCTTATATTATTAGTGTCAGCTGTATTCTTACTACATACTACTACAAACTATAGTAGTATGTAGTACTTTGTACTATACAAATCTGCAATTATATTTTTGTATTTATTTTGTTTGAAAATGTGTTGGTAACAAAATATAATTTAGTTGTGATTTCCTGTTTTAGTTCCAATTATCTCATCTTAGCTGGTTTAATTTAGTATAACTTAATGGGTCAAAATAGTTAAATATTTATTAATTGCAAATCAGACTAGATTATAGAGGCAACATCCACCACTTTCCAATTTCACAGAATAATTTCAATCCACCTTTCCGGAAATAGAGACTGTGTTTTTAGTGCACAAACAGACATTAATATTGTTGATGAAGGTGAAGTGCAGCTCATTAACCAAACTATTTGAACTCTAAAACAGGAGAGAAAAATGAGCAGCGTAATGAAGTGCCGAGGCCATGGTGGCGTTTGCTGGTTACAGAAGCAGAGTGCAATTGATCCGGGCTCCTCGCCGATTGATCCGCAAACAGATGGCTTTACTATCCAGCGCTGCCCGGGCGACGCGCCGTTATTGAGGGCAGGTGCTGTTTCCGTGTTCCCAGTTAAACCCATTAGACTCCTGAGGTCCTCTGATAATAGGTTGTCACTCACGGACGATCCAACAGAGCCTCAGCCCGCATTCTGCAAGGATAACTGGCCAGGCGTCCACATAACTCAAGGCCACTTACATATAGAGATGTCAATATGTCAGATTTTGTTGTTGTGACTTCTGTGACACTGAACAAACAACACATTTAACTGCAACAGACAAAATGATTTACCTAGTCTTTACCCGTAGCTGTACTATGTTCTTGTCTCCAGGAGCCCGTGGTTCTCCGGTTCTTGAAGGAGATCCCACAGTGGCTCTCCTCACACGCTCATCCTACTAAGACCTCCCAGCACTCCACCTGGACCGGCTTCCTCCAGACCTATCTCAGGCAAGGTCAGACTGTTCTCACCAGCCCTCAATAGAATCTACCCACCAGCAGTGTAACTGGAATACTGCATTTTTACTGCTGAGTTTATAGTCTGCATGTACAGTATAGTTATCCTAGTTATACATTCAAATTATCATTATTTAGAAAATGTTCTAGATATTTTGTTCAGAGAGAATCAGATACTAATCAATTACTAAAACTAGTATCGAAACTAGATTAGTATAGATACTAAATGAAGTCTCATTAACAGGACAGAATGTGACATTAAGCTTTATCAGAACTAGTATAAAACCACATTGTATCATATATTTTGTGTTGAAGTTACAAATTTTAGTTTTTTCAAAGAGTTTTTCATTAGCATTGTGGTATTTAGATTGCTATCAAGCCTTTTCCTCAGTATCAGGTTTCTAAAATATTTTAATATCTACTACACTACTCAGCTTATTACAAAACACTAGGACTCATTGATGCGCTGTCCTTTCCCTTTTCGGGGAAGCAGTGTTTGTGTTGATAGTGTTCATCCACTGACTCCAAAGTTGATGGTTCAATCCAGTTTCCAGTGTCTGTTGACGTTGTGTCCCTGGGCAAAATGACCGTAGTTGCATCAATTGGCATTCATCCCGCTTGTGTGCTTGAATAATACCACAATTTTAACACAATTGTGTATATTATATATTTAAGACTTTGTTTTGATAGAGACTGATGCAGATTCAACGTTTTTGTTAAGATATTTCCGATAATGGAACAATCTGATGATGAAACTATAGGTTATGGTTGGTTTTGTTATGTATTTTGTGTACATTGTAAGCCTATTTTAATTTTTATCCTATAGCAGATTTAAATAGTTATTCTTAAATGCATGCCCCTTTTGATTTTATATAGGTTGTTTTATCATTGTTCATTGTTTTATGTTGCACCAAATCACCAAAGCAAGTTCCTATGGCAATAAACCTTTTCTGATTCTGATTCTGATTGTTGTTATACCTGTGCAGGTGGTGTTGTGGAGGCCTACCCGCCCTCGGACAGCGTCTACTGTGTGACTGTGGACCTGCTGCTGGAGCCAGGGGGACAAATCTCCACGTTGTCCTGTGGAGACCAGCTGCGGAGCCCCTGTGGTCTGAAGGTCCTGGGCTCCTGTGTTCCACAAAGATCTCTGTGCCCAGAAACCGTCCAGTCCCTCTGCGCTCGTGTGGGACAGGCCTGTCTCCAGAAGGGCATCATAGGACACATGTCAGTCGTCCTGGCCAGCTTCACACTCTGCGCCTCCAAACAGCACAAGGTGAGACTCACAAACAAATGTAAAACAGACAACCAATTTCAACTTGTCCCTAAGGGGATACAAAGACAATGACTAAAACGTTGCAACAAAAGCATATAAACTTCAACAAGATACTGGCTGTGAAGTGCTACATTATGATGTGCTTATGTGCAATACAAGGTCATTTGGTCCCTCACTGTAGCAGTCTGTAGGTAGACAGGTTTTTATTTGAAAGGAAAAAAATGAACACAGATTGACAACAACCCTCTAATTTTAATGACAATAATGCCAATTATTTGTTAACTGCATCCTATAATTTACTTACTAAGAGTCAATGGTTGTGACATTGTGACATATGATATTTTGTAATTCTGAAGTATAAAACCACATACAAAACATATTTTTTCTCATTTGTAATACTGTACCGTCTGGTCGAGGTTTTTCCCCTCATGAAGTTTAACAATGCTCCGTTTTGACAGTACAGCTGGATAATATCAGTAGTTGTTGGGGATAAAGGATCTATAGTGGCACAGACTGCTCCCCAGAGGTCTACTAGAGGAAGCCAAACAGTGTTTCAGGACTGTCTAGTAAAGTGTCAGAGCACATTGTATCAGTGCACTTATCCACCATTTAAGACCTGCCCTTTCACCCCCCCCAAACACTGAGCGATATCTTTCAGACAATAGGTCATTCTAAAGTGATTTAACAGCTGTACAAAGATGCCCCGTCGGTGTTTAACCCCGCCTTCTCTCGGCTTCTCACCAGCCAACAGACACTAAAACCTCCACTAAGATGCCATGAAAACTAGATCACATTTTTCAGCATTTCATTCTGCTGCACCTGTGATTGACGATAGAGAAGATAGGGTTGTTTATGATGGTTAACCTCTGCTCTCGACTTGTGACTACATTGACAGAATATTGATCCAGGGGGGGAAGAATGAAATAAGGTATAGTTGGTCCTATGATAGCTTATTAGTCTATGTACTACAAAACATAGATCAATTGACATAAGGGACATTTCTTTCCTGTTTGATTGACACCACTAATGTGACACAGCTGCATCTCAGAAAAGATATGGCTCTTTTAAGTGTAGTAAAATGTATGCATTACCAGTAAATACCTCTACTTTTTAAATTAAACATACTGTATTATTCTAATCGTACATTTTACGACAGAAATGATTAACACAGTATTTGTGTAATACTACCACAGACAGACTATCGACAACGACATCACTGACCATATATTCATGTCATATTTTTGGTGATTAAAAACCTTGTGGTATTTTTCATATTTAGAGATTGACTAAATAAAGCTGAACTACTATTCATTTGTGTTAATTATCTTTTTTGGGAAAAAAAATGCTGCAAGGACAGAAAGCGACCTTCTTCCAAACTGTTAAAAATTATATAATGAGAGCCATCAAATCATTCAAATAATTTTTTACTCACAATCTGGCCCAGACATGAATGCTTTTCAGCTGCCGCATAATTAAGAGCAGACTAAACGCTGTACTTGAATAGATCAGAACATTACATTCTTGCCCATCTCCCTCCATGGCTCAGACAGACATGGGCAAAGCTGTCTGCATTTAAACATCAATTTAGATTCAAACCTGTTGCTAAAAGCTCACTTTATGTGCTGTGCAGAAGTGGGTCACATATGTTTGCCCTTCAGTCTCTCGTCACATTGTGGACCACCGGGGCCCCAGCTGCAGCGTCAGGCGCTTTAATGAGAACGGCCGGCCATAGAAAACAGGTACAATCCAGGCTTACATTTCCCACAGCTTTGTTAAGAGCCACAATGGGACAGCGGAGGATGGCTTTTAGAGACTAGCCGTGGACCGAGTGCTCATATCTGTGGACGGGCCTGGGGGAAGCACAGAGCATACTGATGAAGCAGCGCTACCATGTCCAGCCGGTCATATGCATACACATTCAATACAGGCCTTTGTCATTTTTATTTTTAATGTTATCATCATTTGTTTTTTGCTGAAATATAACATGTAAACTTCAACAGCAAATGAAATTCACAAATAAGCAGATACATCCTCTGCATGTATTGTCCATTAGCGAAAGTAAATTACAGTTAGCAGACGATTGTTTAGGCAGAGATTCCCAAAAGTGTGTGTGTGTGATAACCGTGGTCTCTCATTATAAGTAACTCGAATCTGTATTTTGATTAGTTCATGCATGCTTGAGTAATCCTGGGGAAAATCTGCTGCTTGGTGTGGGGCTTGTCAGTTTTTAACCACGTTTTTAACACTTGGAATTATAACCATGTCAGTTGTATTTCACGGCGATGGTCCTCGGTCAGTTGAATGGCTATTTTGGGGGGTTTTGGCCTGAAAAGTTTGGGAACCTGTCTGTTAAATGACTACTACATAAACGTATTTGTTTATTTGAATGAGACAGAATGACCTCTCTCAAGGGGGCGAAATGATGACACTGAACATTGACACTGAACATTTCTACCCTTTGCTGCTGTTTGAAAACACTACAGACATTTTGGAATATGTACAAAATAGATGAATGTTAGTGCATCCAAGATACATTCAAATTTGATAAAATATCTCTCTAGAGCTTTATGAGGAGCCACCCTGGCCATATTCATGCACACTGGGGGAGATGGAGCACCTAGCCACACTCTTCAGGGGCGGATATTTGCATTCAGTGGCAGCAGCGTTTACTTTGACAAATAGGAACCGCACAAGAAAAGCACTACTGCCACTTAGTTATTAACAACTCCTTCCTCTGTGATTTATGTGGCACTTCTGAAGAGAGGGCACAGCTATTAGGTTATTATTGGAGAAATTAGCCCTCTTTAAGCAGAAGGCTACGGCCACACCTGACCCCTTAATATACTTATAATGACTCCATTTACTATACATATCTGAACACTGTCTCGTTGCATTGAGCCAAGCAAGTAGCTGAGGGCAATGGGCTTGGAAGAAAGATCAGCTTTGTACTTGCGCCATTTGTGTTTGTGTTGTAGTCTTGGAGACTTTCTGACCTAAGACCCAAACTAACCTCTACATTTGAACAATTGAAATTTGATTTTCTGAAATGTTTTAACTGGGTGTAATGTGTTTTTTTTAAGCTGATGACACGTTGGAGCAATGGCTAATGTTTGTCTATCCAAATAAACAAGCAAACAAACAAACTCCACAAGAATAGGTCTCCACAAGAATAGCACTTTGAATTGCCTTGTGCATGAAATGTGCTCTACAATTAAACTTGCCTTGCCTTGCCTAGGTCACTTGTTAAGTATTGATGTAAATTCTTATTATAAAAGGTTCTTTGCAAAGCTAATATTTTAACTATAGTTTTGATTTAGTTTTTTTCAACTTGGTGTTTTTTTTTAAATTTAGCAGTAAGTAATAAGAACAAAATTGTCTCTACCTTTATCATTGTCAAATATGTCGATATTATCCATCGTCTGAATACACTTTTAACCATGTGTGCTCCCCTTTGCCTCCGGTAGTGCCTGCACATGACGAACTCTGACCTCTGCTTCTCTGTAATTGTTGAGATATTTGTTTTGTCCCTTTGCAGGTGTGGGCCCTTGACCTCCATCTCTCCTACAGCGACCACCTGGCCATGACCCAGATATTACTGCACAACAGTCAAGGCATGCTCAGCTGTCAAAATTCCATTGATGTTCCAATGCCAAACACAGAAAAATCTGCCCAAATGGTATGTTTTTTATTCTGTCTTTCTACGGTTTATTAAGTAGTGCATGTGAATTAAGTAAATCTTTCAGTTCCAGATTCCACGCAACATGCGGCCAAAAAATCAGATCATTATCTGATTCAGATCAGATTATTGAAATGTCATGGAAAAGTTACATCTGATTGTTCACACCCATGTAGGTTTGGACAAGGAGTAATTTGGCAAAAACAATAATGAAAGAGAAAGATTCGACTTTCTTTTCCAAAAACAACATTTATGATCATATTTCTTTCGTGCATGCAGACACACACCAAAAACGTTCAATTACTTGGTCATCTGATTATTCTATTCTAATCTTCCCCTAAAGACATTGAAATTTCATTCTGACATTTCATTCCGAAAATGAAATGTCAAAAAATTCTATTACTGCCCGGTCTTTTTTGGGGGGAGCAAAATCTGCCATAGCACGTAGTAAGCAGGTAGACCTCCCACATTTTTTAAAAGTCAAACAAACTTTCCGTTGATCAACAACTTTTTAGCAATTTTCTCACCCATCTTAGACTGTTACTATAATCATTGAATGTGGCCTGATTTGCCAAAGGGTTTACGTCCAGCCATTGTGAAATATCAATAGCATACTGTTAATTAAGGTATTTCTTTATTTCTCAATCTCTATTTTATCTGTGAGCTGGAAGAGATGCAAATCAAGCAAGACAAGATGAGACACAAAAACTTGATTTCCAGACATTTTTCACAGACTAAAAGACAAAATAAATGAATATAGTTTAGTCAGTTGAAACAAAAAGTAAAACTAATTTATTGCATTATATCTTGCCTATAAATCTCTTACCAAGGGGATCTAATGTTTTAGAAGTTATAAATGATGTACATGAATATAATTGTTATAATTCATTATGTGTAGTATTTGTGATTGTCAAACTCATTCCCTGCTTGGTTGGAGAGCTGGACAACTAAAGTTCAGTAGAATTAGTACTGGGAAAGCTATAAACCTTTTGGTTAAATACCACTAAATACTGTAATTATGCAATGAGCTCAATTGGTGTTTAGGTGGTGCATTCATTATCATTTTGATAGATGAGTCTAAATAATCAACACATTAATAATTCATATCATTTTAATTATGCATGTGTGTGCATGCTTGAACACCTCATCAGCCCGGTGCCAGGCCTTAAACAAAAGAGTATTTTTATTAGCACTGTGCTGCAGTTTACGCTTGTTAATCTGCGGCTTGTAGTATTTTATCAAGCATTCATTTAGCTGGTGGCCTGGTGCACACTGCAGCGGTAATGGCTTTAGCGGCCATCATTAGAGGCCAGCAGATTACAAACACAATTAAAGCCGGCTGGACGCACAGTGTGAC
Source organism: Eucyclogobius newberryi (assembly GCF_026437365.1). Taxonomy (NCBI): domain Eukaryota; kingdom Metazoa; phylum Chordata; class Actinopteri; order Gobiiformes; family Gobiidae; genus Eucyclogobius; species Eucyclogobius newberryi. The sequence continues at coordinate 17,020,255 of NW_027316389.1, forward strand.
AGCCGAAACATCAGCCTTCACGCGCCTGTGTGAGCACTGATACAAAGCCAGGGACTAGAGTTAAATATTGGCAAGATTGTTAAATGTATTTAAATTGGATTAGATATTTTTTCATGATTTTTTTCAGAATTTATAACATTATTCCGACAATATTTTGACAATGCATCAGGATTGTGCTAAAATATGCCTTGGTTGAGTCCAACACAAAACGTGTATGAACAGAATTGACCATAAAAGAGCAGAAATATAACTTTTGAGTTAATTTTTTAATAGTTCTAATTATAGATGATCAATATTCATATTCAATTGTTCATGACTCAATATTCTAATCTCCAAAACAACAGTTGCGATATTCAGATATGTTTTTAATTATGTATATCCCACCTCTGACAACACTATAAAAATGCAAGAATAGTTATTTATTATAGTTAATATTCTTTATTTACATATATTCACTCTGGAATGATGCGAGTGAGTGCTTGTCTGTGCCTTGCTGTTGTTGTCTTTAGTGTTACGGGCAATTGCCCAGTGTCTAGTGAAACTTTTTGCTTTCAATTGCTTCTCCTATTTATTTATTTTTGATGGAGAAACGGTACGCTGTCCTGAGCAGCAAACTGTTCCACGCCAACCTGTCCATGCTGTACCGCAGTGTGTTCTTTCAGATGTGTAAAGTCCGAGGCATTGGTTTCAACCCTCAGGTATTATACATGGGATAGAGGGGTGATTCTCAGAAGGTCTCCTACGGCGATAATTATGTTTTGTTCTGTCCAGAAGAAACAAGGCACACTGTTTGCACTTTTTGACAGCTCTGAGCGACGCCGGATTGGAATGATGTAAGTTCTCAAATAATTTCAAAGAGCTCAACTACAATATCATAATATTTAATCAATAAATACTTAATGGTCCCTTTGCCTTATCAGTAACAAAAACTACATACATTTTTGGAGTTGAGGGTTATCTAAGATTGTCTGAGAGTAATTAAAATTTAAGATTACTTTTCAGTGGATACGACACTGAAACCCAAGAAAAAAAGTGTAATTTTGTATGTTTTCATTCTGTATTATGTGAGCCTCTGACATGACAAAAGAGGGTTTTAGAGAGTCTGGGTAAAGGCTTTATCTGGTTTTATATGGTAAACGTTCCCCTGAAGCCTGGCGGCGTTTAAGCTGCAAGTTATTCACCATATTCATCACACAGATCCTCTACTCCCACAGCCCTGTAATAGCTCTAAGCCAACCCCGAGAGACTGTGGTGATTCTGTCCAAACTTATATTGAACCTGCATCAGATGAGGTGCGTTGGGCTCATTACTAAACTCGTTTGTTTTGGCTGTTTGAGCAGAGCAGTGTCTGAGAGTCCCGAGGGAGCACTAGTGACCTTTGCTCACAACCTGTCAGTCATCCATCAGGAGATATCATCCTCCAGAACACAAGGAGAAACCAATTTCAAGGTGCGTGTGTGCTAATGACTTAATGATCCCTCGCTGTCTGTGTCAGAAGGGCTGCGCTTCAGTCAACATATTGGCAGCTACAGTATGTTAGTAACAGGAGGTTGACAAGTCATTTCTAGACTGAATAATTACTGTAAAATAAAGCGTTAAATGTTTCTTGTAGGAACTGATTAAGGATATTGAAGATTTTCTGCAGAACAAGCAGCGTGGTGTGGTCAGTAACAACACTTAGACCTCTATTCTCCTTTTAATTCTCTTGTTTTGAGCGCATTCACAAATAAAACCAAAAGAAAATCAAATTCGCACCTCCAATAGTAAAGACATGCATAGGCTATTTTGTGCGTTTGTCTAATTCTTTTGATGTGCATGGCCTTGTGGGAGGGAAACTTAAATCACCACCTTGGCCTGTATTTCCTCGATCAGTGGTTGCACCTGCTCCATCCACAGCATACAACACTTAATGTAGTTTCTGTGAGAGTCCTTCATGTGGTAGAGCAGGGTGCTGCCTCAGGGCTGCAGACAGGAGGATGCACACTGTCGGTTTGTCTCAATGTAGTGTGCATACTGCAAATTTTAATTATTTATTATTGTTTGATTATTTTAAACTGACATTTTTTATTTTTAATGCTTACATCAGTAAATCAGAGTATCAAATAAAAGTAATGTCGCACTGCTATTGTAGGGACATGGTGAACTGAATACGGTGATACATTTTATTCTAGATCCTGACTGTTCTGAGCTTTTAATCTTTTTATTCACTTAAGTCCTTGTGAATACACTGTTTTACACCTTCACTCAGACTCATTTTGCACTCAAATCGGCTATTATTGACCTGCTAACAAACTTAAATGCTCACTAATGTTCACTTCTCAGTGCATCCATAGGTGGTAGGGAAGGGATGCTTTTTTTGTTTACCATATACAATAATAGCCAAGCTTGAATAATGCAATATGGTGGTCAAGTTAAATAAAACTTTAATCTATACTTTATTGTCCCCCTATTGGAAAATGTGTCTCAATTACATTTGACCCATCCTTCAATGCCACTGGTGTAACCTGTCAGGATGTTCCCAGAATAAAACCACGCAGAAGCAGAGCGAAACATGCAAACTCCACGCAGAGGCTAGTGCCATATTGCATGTTTTAAATGATGACTGTTGTGGTTCTGAAAAAAATGTCTACAATCTTCCAATTATTTGAGATTTCTAAAGTTATATTCTATATTTTTTGTTTCACGAATACTTTGTTAATTCAAAGGGAACGCTCGTGCAGTGTCATGTTTCTGTCCGGGAGTAAAGCTTCGACGTACATATACAAACATATGCTCCATAGACGCTCACGCCAGCTGCAATCTGACTTGTTCGACCACATTTTCAAGTTATTGATCTAAATCTAACTCTCTAACGAACATCTTCACTGGTCTCATGTAGCCGTGCGCGTAAACTCGCCTTTCTTCTGTTCCATGCATGCCCTTTAGCTGTGCCAAGCTAATGCTAATGTCAACTTCAAATGTTTCTTGATGTCCTCAATGTCATTCGGTCTGTATAAATGACCATTTGTAATCATATGGCTGGTACAGCCTAGTCCAGATGGGCAATCCCAATCTAATATATTATGAAGGAGCTCCTAAGAATCCTCCATGGCTGTTTGCTCAAAGTTCTCCTCTTTCCGAGCTCATTTGGCCGCACTGTGCCGCGTCCCCTCGCTTCGGAGGTCCTGAGTTGCCATCTGCAGCAGCGCAAACTTCCTCCTTGGACATCGTTTTGTGTCCGGTACAGCTCCGTGCTCAATGACCAGTTTGGCATGTCAAACTTCAACTGGACTGTGCAAGGCTGCAACTATCACATCCTCCGCACTGGCTGTTTCCCCTTCATAAAGTACCACTGCTCCAAAGCCCCACAACAGAATCTGGACTTCGAGAACAGGTTCTTCTCCGCTCTCAAAGTTATCAACATGGGCAAGTATCAGTCACTTGAGATGATCGTGCGATAAACAAAAAATGATGTATGGTTAAAAAACACAAAGCGATCAGCTATTCATAAGTTTGCAGTGGTGTTTTTGCATCACTCTGAAATCCATGAATACAGCTTTTATTGCTGTGTAAGGATCTGTGTAAGGATTGGTTTAATAAAAGGTTATGATTAAGCTTAAGTTAGATTCTAATATCGGAAAAACTGAGTGATTTGTCAAATGAACAGTACAATTCAGGAATGTCACTTTACTTGTCACTTATTTGGAAACTTACACTGCAAGTTTGTGTGATTTTGTTGTGACTTTTTTACGGCACAATGACCAAGCTTGACAGACGTTATAATTTGATTATTTGACTACACTTTTTGATTCTCTCCAGGTCTTCCCTGTTTGGCGTACGGTATCGGCTGCTGGATGGTGATCGGGGCATCAGAGACCGTCCTGACCTCAGCCGGGCCTGTCACTGTGTATTTTGCCTACAAAGAACAAGAAGGCGCTTCTTATTAAAATCTCTTGGTCTGCTGCTATTTTTGATCAATAATTTAAAGTTTAAAGCTGATGCTGTTCTCAAGTCAGTTATGCATGTTATTACACTGGCATACAACACTGACCCTGTTTGAAAGGTAACTATCTGTTATTAAAATTTGATGAGAAACTTGAGAATTCCTCCTGTTTTCACTGGCCTTTGACATGCGTCTCCTGTTTCAGTCTTACAAAGCGCAGTATAGGGTACATAGTATTACATTTGGAGCAACAACCCTTGACCTCCTAATATGTGCACACAGAAACACATGTTTTTTATTTGCACAATGGCAGGGGTGAAAAACTTAAATTCATAATCATTTATTGTCTGGTCAAATATTATGAATTAATAATAGTAAGACTCTAGCTCTGAATAAGTATGTCAAGATTACAGTTTTTGTTCATTCAAACAATTCAATCGTAATTACTCAAAAAAATACATGACATTTTAGAAGCAATCTGTTACCTGTAATGCAAATGTAATACCCTTTTCTCTGGCTGCTTATAATAAAACATTAGTTTTTAAAGTGCTTCAAAAAAGGTTCGGTTGAGGATGTCACAAAAAGTTTGATTTCATATAGCTTGTGATATAAAGAAGTGGCTATGCATTAGACATGTGAGGTGAATCCCTGAGTCCCTTTATTTTTCACAGACTGCACAATGAAATGTTAAAAGCCGTTTCACAGGGATGCTCAGTTAATACACACAAAGAAAAAAATCAATTTTGATTATGACAGTGGAAAATGACAATTCATTGCCATATATCTCTATAATGGTAGCTTTGACTTGCCATTTTCCTAGGGTTAATTAATCTATGATTGGCATTCACAATGATGATCTAAGAGACATTTGGCTGGAGCTTCTCCACGTTACATAATAGAAGAGGCTCTTCTCTTTTTAAAGATTTTGTGGGCTGTAGGCTTTATTAGACAGGAGAATACAGTGTGAAATGGGGGATGAGAAATAGGGAGGACATGCAGTAAATTGTAAGAGTCAGGATTCGAACTCCCAGCACCTCGGCCGGCTACACTTAGTGTGCTGTTCCTCGACCACCACGGCTCTTATCTTTTTATACATTTTACTTCTATTTATGGATGGATTGGTGACTAGTCTAATGCAACAGATGGTCACTATTCATGGAAATTGCCTATGGGTCTCCTGCAGGCGTTGGTGTTCTTTGATTTTTGGTAATGTGTTTGCTGACCATGCTCTCTCCCTGGGCCACACAGGGTCTTGTCCGTGTGGCAGTGTGACAAACTACCCTATTGATTTCCTTGCCCTCTCCGCGCTTACTACTAATGGCATTTATCAGCAACCTTTTTGAGTCTAGCCTCTTCATTTGAACAACAATGAAACCAGAGGATGAATTTTCTTGTCGAACATGCAAATCAATGGCCCTCTGACTCGAGCTGCACTTGATCCAACTGACCTCTGCTCCATCTTAAATTTAGATGTTTTCCATTAAATGTTTGTAAGAAAACAAGCAGTATTGTGCTGCCCGGTGGTTGAGACGGAAGCACACACATGTGCCACCATTTGTGATTTCAAATCCTGACAATTGAATGCATGTCTTCCTTTCTCTCTCCTCTCCATATAACGCTAAGCTGTCCTCTCTAATAAAGTCTACGGGCCAAAACCTTTGCCATGAAGACTTTAATTATCAATTATATATTATTTCTAACTCCAAAAAGGGATTTTACTGGAGAGTGGGGAAGCCATATTGAACTCTTACTAGACAGTAAGTCAAACGTTAAAATGTGTATTTTGATATTTGAGTTTCACTTATAGGAAAAGGTGCTATGTTGGGAAGTTCAAATTAGCAATAATTGGGGAGGAAGCCACTCTGCATAATAGATGTGTAAAATGGTGCGAACAGCACAGCACTTCTATCTCTTAATCATTCTAATTGCATTAAAGAGAACATTTAGACACAGTGGTGAAAAGGTGAGCGCCTCGTGTTTCTTGTTTCACAATTTAGAGAGTGCATGGGGAATGCTCAGGGAAGCATGTCTGACTCCCTATTTGACCCTATGGCCCGGCCGTACAGACAGAAGCACAGTGACTCGCAGTGGGGTTGAAATCCACACCGGGTCCCGCCGTGTGACTGCCTTGGGTGGTTTTCAGGGTGTCACCTCGGAGCCATTAAACCTGCAGCACTCTGAGCCCAGACGGGGATCAGTGTTACCTCTCTTACTGCACCGGGCTGCGATCACTAACTTCAACTGTTGGAACGCTGTCTACAAAGTAAATAAAACAGAACGGAATGATCTGCTATTGTCATGCCTCCCTTCGGTTAAATAAAACATAAGCAGGTTACGTGTTATTGAAGTTTAACCAAAATTATAGCATCGATGTTTTCATGTTTATATTTAATGAAAATGTCACATCTCAGAATTTGCCGGGGAACTGGAGTAAAAGCTGAAAAACACAGACATTTTTTTCCAGTGTTTACGTCTATAATTATATTTTTTAGTATTAAGGTTTAAAACATATGTCTGGATCATTATTAATATTGTGTTCATTCTGATTGAAACTAAAATGGCATGGTAATAGTAACAGGTCTGTTGACTCCCTTTTCAAAACTGCAGAACTGATCGAACCCCGCCTCTTCAAAGTGGCATTTCACTGTAGCAAGCAGCAGATTTTCAATTACACTGTTATAACACAGTTTAACATGATCTCCTTTAAAATAGGAACATGGTTTGTAATGGAATAGTCTTTCTATGGATCTCTGACCTGGAAATGCACAGCTAAATGAACCAAATAGATCTGTGTTTGGTCTCAGATTGATGCATTTTAATAGGCAGCTGGCTCCAGTCCCTTATTGACGAGAATGGAGTGCTTAAATTAACTTGTGATGTCCTAATGAAGGGAGAATGAATGCTTGTGTTGTGTTTAATTGCACACTGAAACTGGGAATAAGTTGTGTCAAGGTGAAATCTTTAAATACTTGCCTTTACTTACCATCTAGGTAAGTAAAGCCACGGCAGAGCAGGGACAGAGGCTGAGTGGCACTGCTCATCAACCTTTCAGCTGTAATTGGCTCATATGTTTTTTCTTCTGCAGTGCTCAAAATTGCCTGCTCCTAAGTGTTTACAGCATTTTATTATATTCGGCCATTTTTAATTAGGCCTAGATAATATATGAATCAGTTGCGATGTCGAAATTTCTGTCTTATTTACAAGAAAAAGGTGAAGCCAAGGCACCCTTCATGTAATAAAAGTCATTATTTTAAAACATTTAAACCTTTTTCTTATCTATGTGAACTGGATAAGATGACGCATGAGATTGGGTTTATGTGAACAAAACGAGATTATTTATTTTTGACATAATATATAATAAATACATGATGCAGTTCAGTTCACAGTTTTTTATTTATTTCATTTTAGAATGTTGCTCTCATTGTAGCACTGCATTTTGGTGCTACGGCTTCTCTCTCTTGTTCCATCCCAATTGTTAACCAGTGCAAAAGAAACATTTTTATAGTTTTTATGATATAATCTTTGTCTCCATTTTCTTCAGGGCCTTAGTTACACTGCTTGGTGAGTTGGCTTTTTTCTCTTATTTCAGATTTATGTCCTCTCTCAACCAGCCACATTACTTTAACTGAAGTGGGCCATGGGTAAAGTGTATTGCCCAGAGTGACAGTATTCAAACCAGCAAACATCTAGTCTGTTCATGGGAGCTTCTCTACTGTGCCATTGTTGTCTTTAGTATTTGTTTGCAAATAGAATAATGCAAATTATAGAGTTGCTATTAAGCAAGCATTAAAACGTGAGAAGAAGGATCCGCACAGCAGCTCCCAATTTTCTCCCGTCTCATGTGGCGTAAAATAAAACATTTGGAGCTCTAACTGCTTTGCCGATCCTTATTTTCATGTTTTCGTTTTGATTCATGTTAGCAGTGACATGGAGCTTTGGTTTGAATTGTTGTGCATACATGATGGAATAACCAAACTTTCTAAAAAATTAAATCCAGTTTATTGGATGTCAGTTGGATTTTAGGCTTGGTAGAAGTAATAATTATGAGAGCGACCCCTGCTGCTAACTCGGGAGAGGTTATTATGGTTTTGGTTGGTGAAGGCCAGCGGCGATGTGTCTGAGGGGCTGTGAACGCAGCAGGAAGCCTTTGTCACATCACAATGCCAATGCACTGGTGTCACAAGATTCACTAGAAAATGTCACATTGTAATATTAATGTGACAACTGCGACAGAAAACTGCTTACAAATATGTGGTTCAGATTGTGTTCGAGCACAACGATGACACCTGTACTCTCCACCTGTCACAGTGGGTTAGGGTTAGTTTTTCATTTCTGGTGATGAATTCTACTGATTTCAGTCACATTGCAGTTCTCATCATAAGACATTTTTAAGCCCAAAAGGAAGTTTTTTTCAACGTGCACATTGTAAGTCTCAATTAGATTGCCCTTTTCACAGTTTAGACCGATCATATATACATCTTTTTTTGTTACCACGCTAGAGCTGTGTGTTGATTCTGATTGGTTTTCTCCACATCTGTTTGCCTTGTTAATACACACAATTAAGTTCAAGCAATGAGCTATCAGAAAGGCTCGTTCAGCAATTAGTGAAGTTGCTTGACTGGACAAGGAAACTTGCCAGACAGAAAAAACCCTAGTAAATCTGGAAACGTTTTTGGTTGCTTCAGCCTCTTGTTTAAATGCAGTGTTCATTAGATGAGTCCACATTTCTTTTCTAGAACTAGCAATACCACCAACTGCATTAAGCTCATCATTCACGGTCAGAAGTGACTGAAATGTGAAATTCCAAAGCTGCGTTTTAAAACATCACACTCTTAAATGTGTAGTTAAATGTGGATTGTGTGTTCATTTGGCTGTCAGCTGCTCTATTCTTCATTCTGCTGATGCCCTTTTGTGTTTACTCCGTGCATACTTAATGCTTACCCTGTTGACATTAACAATGGAACGACTTTAATGGTCTTTTCTAAACTTACTGCTGGAGCCAAATGAACTCCACATTTTTATTATTTTATATTATGCAGTATTTAAAGTTGCAGCTCATTTAAAAACATGCCCCCTCTGCCCACCCCCTCTTTTCCTAAAGCTATCTTTTACCCCCTGCTGGTGCGCAGTCAGCCACCTCCGCCACCCGCTCCGCTCCGTCTCCAAGTCGAAACCAACCATTTATGTATTTGTTTATTTTTGCTCAGAAAGCATCTTTGTAGCATTGCTATCAGTGCTTTCTGTCATGTCTGTATTCAAATGTCACGGTATAATATGATCTCAGTATTAAACTCATGGCATGCTATTTCTTGCTAAATTGAAGGTTGTCAATTCTACCTTTTATAAATTGCCTTTACAAACGTTTAGTGCAGTTATTAGCCATCTTCCAAAAAGGAGGATCTATATTAATTCTGCTTGGCCCAAAAAATAAATCGTATTCAGAAGGCGTGGCATAATAAGACTTTTAATATATAACATTGTATCAATAATGTTAGGTGTTTTCCATGGTTTTCTATTAACACTATTGCTGATTTGAATAATGTTATGCTATACAATTTTTGGAGTAAATACTTGACAGATTAGACAAAGTAGGCCTGCCTTTCATTACTATGAATAAACCAGACCTGGTCAAATATTATTCCAATAAAAGTACAAGTTGCCAAGATTTTTACTTGAGTTAAAAATGATATGTTGCATGGAAATGTAATGTAATACCAACCGCCATGGTCTGTCAATGTGAAACTAGTATAGTGTGGCTCCAGGGGCAGCCGGAGTTCGAATCCCGGCTCCGTCAATTTACTGCATGTCCTCCCTTCTCTCTCAGATTCAGAATAGGTTTATTGCCATTGCCAATGAACAACAGCGCAGTGAGTGATTAATTTAATTATAGTTAAAGTGACAAGTGTTTAAGAAGTGTTCAAGGGTCCAACAGCAGAGGGAAAGAAATTGTTCTTGTGGCGGGAGGTTCCCCCATTTCACATTGAGCTGTCCTGTCCGGTAAAGCAAAAAGTAAAACTAGTATAAATGTTGTAAAAGATTAGATTTAAAAGACAAGATTCATTTTGGTTAGAATTAGAAACAAGAATTAAATTACCGGTAGCTTATATTTTCATTCACTCCAAATGTCCATTTATGTACTGTACATAATTACTTTACACACTATAATACAAGAAGCAAAACGTACACTTTTCTGAACCAATTTATTGCCCATCTTGTTTTTAGACCATGACCACTATACTCTCCTCTTGATATGGCATCCCACAAGATGTAGAAATAGCACTACAGTAATATTTTTTGCCTGTTCCTTCCCTTGTGTCTTCTGGACGGTCAGCTCTGCTCTTGCACAATAAGCAGTGACCTCCTCCGAGCTCTGTGCCGGAGCAGGATTTGCATTAAATACATTGGCCCTGATGTTGCATGCAAACAGAGTGAGCTCCAATCTCTCTGCAAATGAGCTGGGCCCCGCGTAATGGTGCGGCTCCTCGAGGGACGGCGGCGCAGGGAAAGCTGCTGATTGAAGGAGAAATGTAACACAGGTGTAAAGAGCTCCTGATAGGGGTCTTACACCAGGGTTATGCATTTTAACATTCATATACATACTCGATATTTATGAAAGGAAAGTGCTGGCGAGGTCTTTTGGTCTGCCGAGAGTTGTGACTTTCTGCCGGAGTGCTGTTAATTCGGGCAGAAAGGAGGACTATTACAGTGAATTAATAGGAATTAGAGGTTCAAATTGGTTAAGTAAGCACTTCATTAATCGTGAGTGGGTGAGTTTGATGGTGGGGAGAGGATGAGGTTCTGGGAAAGAGTGTGCTGAATTCAGATGTTGCACATGGAGATTTATGAGATTTCTCCTAAATCCTGTATGATATTTATATGTTAATCTGAAGGCTGACAATCTCTCATCTGCAGCATGGTGTAATGGTTGCTTTCTCGTCGCACAGCAAAAAGACTATGGATTCAGCATTTCTGATTGTGTGGGGTCTTTCTGTTCGGAGATGGCATGGTTTGATTTGATTGGGTTGAACGTTCTTGAAAATAGCTAATTGCAATTTTTTCTGTATTAGGATAAGCCTTGCATTTTATGATTTAATGCCATTCAGGAGCACTAACTTAAAGAGAGATGAATGGCTAAACTTATAAACTGTAAAAACTTATGTATTGAAACTTAAATGAGCAGATTCTAACTTTGATAATCTTCATCTTGTGTTATGGCTGTTCACAAGGTAAATCTCCCAACATAGATGTCTGTCTAAAATATATATATATATGTATATATATATATATATATATATATATATATATATATATATATATATATATATATATATATATATATATATATATATATATATATATATATATATATATATATATATATATATCCTGTTTTTAAACCTGCCGTATATATATACGGCAGGTTTAAAAACAGGATATGATGACAAGTCCACCTGCAGGTGGAGCACTGACATCCTGACGGATCGGAGGCAGTGCAAGCGGCTGGGGAAGAATGTCTCAGACACTCGGATAGCAGCACAGGAACTCCACAGGGCTGTGTACTTTCTCCCCTGCTCTTCTCCCTGTACACACAATGCTGCACCTCCAGCTACGACTCCGTAAACCTGATCCAGTTTGTAAACGACCCCACCCTCATCGGGCTCATCTCGGACGGGGAGTGGTTGGTGTCCTGGTGCAGCGGTAACAGCCTGGAGCTCAACGCCCAGAAGACAGTGGAGATGATCGTGGACTTCAGGAAAGTCACAGCCTATTATTACAGCCTATTATTATTATTAGGCCCGAGCGTCACAAGCTGGCAAGAGGCCTATTAATCGCGTAAGGCCGTGCGAAGCACGGCTGCGAAAGTGCGCACGTAGTGCGCACGAAATCGAGCGCGAAACGCTCGCCCACTTCCAAACACTCACTAACGCACTCCTCCACTCACGCACGCCCCGTGCATACTAATTAGTAGTAGGAAAATGGAACATTACCGTTGTAAACGGGCGAAGCTAAACGAGCACTTTACATTGGTATTACTTTACCCTTATAAAGCACTCATTTGCGCTAAGTAGCTCACGAATACGTTCCCCAACTCTTGCATGTTCCGTGCATATAAGCATGTAATGCAAAAATTGAACATTATTACTGTATAGAGTGCCAAAAACACAAAGTGGGCGGAGCCCACTCAAAATTAACGAAAGTACCCGTCAGTGACCAGGGACCCACACCATGAGGTAGGAAAGCGCGAGCGCTTTCCGAAAATGTATAGTTTATGATATTTGAAAAATGGGAAACATTGTTTTCGCATCGGAATATTATTAGGCCCGAGCCCCAGCAGGGCGGAGGGCCTATTGCTCCCGCAACGCTGCCAAAGGCAGCGTTGCAACTGTCTGACCAAACATGCGGGCACAGCCCGCATGTTTGGTACCCCGTCGCCCCTGGCAAGTACAGTGAACTAGCCCATGCCGAAGGCATGGATCATGCATACTTACTCCTGCTATGACAGAAATAGTCAACAATGATCGTTGACAACAGCAGCGCGAAGCGCTGCATTCCTCCAAAATCACTCCTGGCATCGTCCCGTACGCGAGAATCCATGCCGCAGGCATGGGCCATGCTTGTATCTGCTCAAATCAATGGAAGTCTATGGGGAGTGGGCGGGGCATCCCGACGGAATAGGGAGTGACGAGCGCGTAAGCGCTCGTAATGATGATTCCACCCCATGGCGGCATCGGGAAGGCTCAGAGCTTTCAAACGATGTATAATTTGTTGTTATAGTGGAAACGGCTATATTGTTTTTGCTAAAAATATTATTATTATTTTTTTTTTGTTCTTCATCTGCGCTTTGAGCTCTAATTTGACCCCCTGAACATGCTCAAAAACTCACCAAACTTTGCCCAAAATTCAGAATCGGCGAAAAATTTTGTTTTTTCTGGGCCATTTTTTTTTTCGTTAAAAAATGGCGCGACAGCGCCACCGACAAAAGTCAAAATACATTGCGCCTATGGGAGACGCCCCTAGGTCAACTTTGTCGTAAAGCTACGAAATTCGGAACACGCATTCCTCTCGTGATGACAAAAAAAAATATTATTGTAGCCACGCCCCCAGACTTACCCTATGCCCGCCATCTTCCTTTGAAAATGAAAACACGCTGTGTTAGCCATTTTGTTCACGTCAAACTTTGACGAACTCCTCCTAGGGCGTTTTGCCCACCAACTTCAAAATCGGCGTACGTCCTCTGGACAAGTGGGGCATCTAAAGTTATCCAATTTTTTGAGATACCTCTTACGGTCTGTGTGCGGCGCAGCCGCAAAGTTGGACAACTTATTTTGGAATATTGCCGATCTAAAAATTGCTCCCATTTGATCAAAACCAGTCCGATTAGGACCAAATTTGAATCAATTGTTAAACTTTCTTGTTTGGACCAGTTTATGATGACAAAATTGAAATGGGCGCGATAGCGCCCCCTACAGAGTGACCTTTAAATTAACATTGAAGGTCAAAAATTAGTTTTACCAAAATTTTCTAAACTTTACCCAAAATTCTATTTTGCCGTCCCGATCACAAAAGCCAATCACAAAAATGCCTTAATTTTTACGACGTAGTCGTAGCGATGACAGAAACCTCCCATGTTATCCCTATGGGAAAACCACAAAATCTCTCAAATTACCACATTTTTATGTTTTACACTTTAACGAACCCCTCCTAGTGCGTTTTGCCCACCGACCTCAAAATCGGTGTACGTCCTCTAGACAAGTGGTGCATCTAAAGTTATCCAAATTTTAAGGATAACTTTTACGGTCTCTGTGCGACGGAGCCGCAAACGTTTCCCAGAATTCTGACTATTTGGCCTTCAGAGTGGCCTATAAACAATAGAGTTTTTCCAAATGACATGACATTTTGCACTAAATTCTAATTTGCCATCCTGATCATACAAGTATGAGAGCCAAAGTCATATTTTGTTCGGCGTAACCGTAGCGATGACAGAAACATCCCATGTTATCCTTATGGGAAAATCGCAAAATCGCTCAAATCACCACATTTTTACGCTTCACACTTTGACAAACTCCTCCTAGGGCGATTGTCCGATCAAACTCATATTTGGGGAAAATCATCTACACAAACGGGGCATCAAAAGTTATCCATATTTTGATTTTAAGTGGTACGGTCTCTGTGCCGTGGAGCTGCAAATATACTGTCACAAATGGGAAAAACGCCAAATCCTTGAAATGTTCACATTTACGCTTCACACTTTAACAAACTCCTCCTAGTGCGTTTGGCCCACCAATCTCAAAATCGCTGTACGTCCTCTAGACAAGTGGGGCATCTAAAGTTATTCAAATTTTATGGATAACATTTACGGTCTCTGTGCAGCTGAGCCGCAAACTTTTCGCAGAATTTGGACTATTTGGCCTTCAGAGTGGCCCTATGCTTCACACTTTAATGAACTCCTCTGTGGGCAATAGCTCGATCAAGCTCATATTTTGGGAAAATCATCTACACAAGCGGAGCATCAAAAGTTATCCATATTTTTATTCCAAGTGTCACGGTCTCTGTGCGCTGGAGCCGCACATTCGACCCACATTTGTGTTCATTTGCACTGGTTAAGCACAGCATTGTACATGTACAATGTGTCGCTGTCTTAGTTCTTAGACAATTACGTTAGCGCCATCTCTGTAAAATGCAGAGAGCAGAGTCGGAAGGCCGGCGGCCCGCGAGGGCCGTTGGATGCCGCTTGCGGCTTTAATTCTTTCTTTCTTTCTTCTTTCTTCTCGGGACCAACCCCCCTATTTTTCACCCAGTGAACATTGACGAAAAGTCACAAAAATTTGCACACCTCTAAAAATCGTGCCTCTCTACATTCTGGCTATTTCCCTTTTCTAAAATAAAAAAATGTGCGCGTCAGTGCCCCCAAATGTACCAAAAATGCATTGAGAGATGGGAAATGACCCAAAAAAAATCTGATCGTAGAATCATGAAATTTGGCGCAGAGGTAGATGGTGACAAGAGAAGTAAAAAATATTACTACGGCAACACCGTCCGCCCAACCAAATGTCGGCCATATTGCTTCAAAAATGGCTAAACATGACTTCGGAGTTTTTCCAAACGTCGTACTTTTACGAACTCCTCCCAGGGCGTTGGCCCTAAAAAGCTGAAATTTGGTGAAAATGCTACTGAGGAGTGGGACATCAAAAGTTATTCAAATTACATTGATACCTGTCACGGTCTCTGTGCGGCGAAGCCGCAAACTGTAGCAATAATTTCAGAAATCTCCCAAATTTTACATTTCTGCCGTTAGCGCAGATAAAGTCCGAATTGCGTCAAATTAGAATCAGTTGTTAAACTCTTTGCCCTAAACCTACTTGAAGTGAAATAAATTAATTTGGAGCCACAGCGCCCCCTACAGATTTCATATGGAGGTTAAATGTTTAGTTTTGCGAAATTATATGAAATTTGACACACAACTCAATTTTGGCATCCCCATCAAAAAGTCAATGAGACCCATGTCATAATTGTTATGGCTTTGCCGTAGCGATGACCGAAACCTTCCATGTTATTCCATTGGGGAAATCGCCAGAACATGTTTACACTTTAGATTTTCACAAATTCCTCCCAGGGCGTTAGCCCTATTAACCTGAAATTTGGTGAGACTCATCTTCAGGGGTGGACCATCAAAAGTTATCCACATTTTTATTCAAAAAGTCACGGTGTCTGTGCGGCAAAGCCGCACATTTTTCCAAGAATTCAAAATAAAATTGCTTTTTGATGGTGAAACAAAGGGGAGAAGATGTGACAGCGTCACAGATTCAGCAGTAGGCGTAATAAAAGGACATTTGGGGCGCGTTAGCGCCCCCTCCTCTTGCGGCGTGGCGGCGGCGTGGCGAGGGCCGATCATTGCCGCTTGCGGCTATATTTATTATTATTATTATTATTATTATTTATGTTGCTTCTTAACGCTGAAGCTAGTTTCTAGTTTGTTCCCTGACAATGGCAATAAATTGGATTCTGATTTTGCAGTCTTTGAAATTTGTGACCTTTCAAAATCAATCATTCCGATTTGATTGCGATATACTGTATCTTGGTTCGGTTTCAGAGTCAAGATTTAGAGGGTGGTCAAGTGTTGTACCCTTATGGCATTGAAGAATGGGTTAAATTCAGAGGACCATTTACCCATTACAAATGTCTAGTATCTTTATGTTAACATTCATACATTCATACATAAAGAGCTCTGGAGGAGTGTTTTCTGCGTGTTTGTCTAGTAATGAGAAGCTGAAGCAGCGGCCTGTCCCCTCTGGCTGAGTGATACCTCCACCTCTCCCGCCTCCTGTACTTATTGTCCAACAAACGGGAATGTAGCAAGCAGCGATTTAGGAAAGTGGATAATTGTGGATGCAATCGATGAAGTAACAGAGCAGAAAATGAACTGAAGAAATCTAAGAACATGGGTCAAATTGAGAAGCTGTTTTACCTCTCTTTACCTCTTGACTGTCTCCGGTGTTTTATTAAGGTTTTTAGAGGAGTGCTTTTACTTTCACCTGCAGCAGACAGTGTGTACATGTACTATAGTGTGTACAGAGGTGTTTGGAGGGGTGTGGGTGGGGGGCAGTGTGGCCCTGTGACAGCGCCGGGGGGCACTGGGATGGGACCCGAGCCGTGACAGTGATAAATAGGCCTTTTAATAACAGCTGCCCCCCCAGCCAGTCCAGTCAGTGTCCTCTGAGTATTTTAGCCTATGTTTATTTATGCACCCACAGTTTGCAAAAATCACAACCACAGGGGCCACATCACTCTTTCTGTGTGGGTGTCGCACTGGTTTAACTTTAGGTTAAGGTAGATAACTACAATATGATGAATTTTCACCATATTTTACACTGTGTTTACAGAATGCTTTTTTTAAATATATCACTTTAGTGTTTCTCTCAGATATCAGATTTCAGTTCTTTCACTAGGTCCTTATTTGCTAAAACATAACTTTAACTTTTAGCACTAAAATGACAGCAACACCATAGCATTAACTGCTCAGAACATAGCTGAGACAAAAAGGGTCTGAGAAATGACTGGGATCCAGCTTTGTGAGGTCGTCCATCAGCCGTGTCACTGCCTCGGCCCCGGGGCCACACAGGGCCCCTCTCATTCAAACCACTTTCCTTAATTGGTTCAATTAGCAAGTATCCATATACATTTTCTGATATGCATTTTTCATGTCTGCTCTCAATGCTTGGTTTGAAAAGAGTGACTTCCGGCGATGATCCACCATTTGGATCAATGTCAGGGAGACTAGGTGATGGTGCTAATTGAGTAATTAAAAGCAGATGTTGAGCAAAAGTCACCAGAAAACACGTCACTGTCCCGATCCACACCACATTAAGAAGTTTGATAGCATTATGAATACTGTTTGTGATCACAGGGAATCTCCTATTGTCTTCTGAAGGGACATTGTGCTATGGTGGAACATGGACCTGCTTATCTCTGGACATTCCGCGACAGTGTAAACCTGCTGCTGCTACTACTGAAAAGACTGCACGCTGCGGAGAGCACTGTTTTAGTGTTTCTGACAGCTCAGGTGATGGGAGTGGCAGGCTGCGGGGCTGAACAAATTGTAGATCAATAACTAACATTTTTCTTATTAAAGAAAAATGAATTGGACATTGCTGAGACATGGCCTGTGGCTTTGAGTGTGTTTGAGATTTAAAGGTGGAGACAAGGGACATTTCCTTTGTTCACTAAAGCTTGTTAAGAGTACAATTCTCTAACTCCCCTTTTCGAGGACTATACTTTCCAAGGCTGTGTCTGAATGTTCACACTAGGGCACTATATAGCGGTTAGGACATTTTACTGGTGTCTGAATGTCTAGAGACTGAAATGTAGTGCACTCAAAATTTGATAAGCAAACTACTATCACAGTAAAAATGTGTGTTTCAGTTGCATTTCAATTAAGTGTTTATTACATAAATCAGAGTTTAGCTATTTTTTTATACCCAGCCACCAGAGTCACATGATCATTGCCCGGCAAGGAAGATGTAGCCAAGTGTTCAAATCACGTGAATGGTGGCTCTAAATATTCCACTAAATAGTGACTATGTAGGGAGTCAGGGGTTTGGGTCTGGATGGACATTCAGCGAGCTTGAGTCTGCATGGAACAAATTAATGATGTTATCCTGAGTTATATCTGTTGAGAACTGTTCCAGCGTGTTTCCGATTGCTGTCATGACATGGCCTGATCACATTTGTGGACATTCTCAAAGTATCACTGAAATGGACAGTATTTGTATGTAAAGATCCAGTGATGTAAAAACTTTATAAAATGCAGCTGCAATTCCTGGAAAAGGAATGGATTTTGAATCGGGTGTTTAAGCCAGAAGTAACTGACATTATATCAAGTTGCTACAGTATATACCTCTTACCTTTTTTTTTCAATGATTTATCCAGGATTGCCACCAGGTTGTAATTTTTCCCCCTTGCCAAAAAACGTACCGGCTGTACTTGGGCATTAGAAAATGCTTCTAGCTCTCTCGACACACTAACATTAAGCCCCGCCCTCTCAAGCCCTGACCAATCATCATCAGTTGCCTTCTGCTCTCTGTATGGTATGGAATAAAACAAGAAATGTTGTCTAATTGTGTTTTTAATATGATTGTGAGAAATTATGCAATAAATGATTTTGGTTAGAAATGACACAGGCCTCTTTTCCCTTCTTTGCATACAAGCACAGAGGCTAAATACTTTTTAAACCCTTACATGCAGACAAGGGGTGTTGCATACAAAATCTTACTTGATTTTTACAATTGAGTTTTTATTGAACATGGAACTTTAACTAAAAGAGCAGTTAAAATGAAAGCCGAGCTGCTGCCAGGCACTGCCTCCGTTAGTGCTCTTAATATTCAGGACATTTGCACAGATAATGACACAGACACAAACGAACACAGCGTAATGTCAAATCTAATTCAAAAACACTTGCTGAAAGATCTTTTGAGCCCAAAGACAGTGAAGTGACAACAGAAATGCTTTGATGTCATTTGCCATTTAGTTGTGAGTGCAACTTTATTTTACTATAAGCCCCCTTTAAATATACTGTAAATGTTGGGATTTGTAAATACGCTGTAGTTTTGTTGAACATTGTGTGAAACAGTGAGATTAAGTCTGGCCTCTTCACAGCTGCTCCTCTCTGTGCACTGGGCTCAGAATCACCTTCTTAATTCCCACAGCCACATCTCAATCAGACTGCCTGCTAATTTGAGTCACCCTCATTTCATTTTAAACGATTCATTTTTGGCAAATTTGTAAATGGCCCCGATGTGTTCTACAATTTAGTCAATTACTGTTTGAGCCGTGGGGACTCCAGGGAGCAGCAGCATGCACCGCCTCCGGCACGACGCAGTAATCGCTTCACAAAAGTTGGGTGGATTGCAAACGTTCTGTTCCACTTATTGAAATGTCAATTGAAGCCAGGACCTTCTTCTTCAGCTGCTCTTCACCAGCCGTCTCTCTTAGAGAAGAGTCCTTCACTTCTGAAAAGTCTATTTTCTACATTTCAAACTGTATTCTGGCTTTTCAGCACGTCATTATTTGAATCACTGGGTTAATCTTCAACTTGGCCCTTTTCTGTCAATCAGGTAATAAAAATGTAGTGTGAACTTTTTGTATACTGGAGTTAATTATTAATTAGTGGGAAATTAAGAGATGACAACAATCAGATGAGGTCTCAATGATCGCTAATTAGGGGAATCCCTCTGTATGACACTAAACAGTGTGACCTCTGGCCCCAATTAATGAAGTTATTAAAAGCCAATGCTTGTCAGATCCAGGGCTGCTGTAGCTGGAAACATGTCTCTGCTGCAAAGCTCCAGCAGCAGCTGCTCCTCCATCCGGATCTGAGGCCTCCTTTTTAACTGAACCATCCTCTGTGAGTTCAGAGGGCAATGACTGACACAAAAGGCCATGGGGCACAGGCTGAGGATGTGTCAGAACAGAGTCAGAGGAAATGTGAATGCATTCAAGTGGAACGGCAAAAGTGACTGGTCACTCCAATGGTTCATGCTGTATGACCAATTGACTTCAGTCAGTTTTCTCTCTCCTTCACATGCTAAGATTTGGTTACGCAGATCTTCTCATATGTATGTATGCAATGGATTAGGGATCTGAGATGGTTTAAAGTAAACCTGTTTGTGGTGAGGTGCTCTCTATAAAATTGCTCATTGGTGTCACTTGCACAGTAGACTTGTATGAGATGACACTCATGTACCGGTATTCAAGTTAATTAAACTCTCTAACCCTCTGTATTTGTTAGACCTGTACATTCATTGTTTGAAGATTGTGCCATTCTTCCATATTGACCAAACCTTTTTGTTGTGAGACGTGGTTGTTTGTGTTAGACAATCGAAAAGTATCAAAAGAGAAAATGTTGACTGTGTGGTGGGGATCTTGTTTGTTCTCATGGCGTCTTGTGCGGTGACCCGGTCCACACAGAAACCTAAAGTCTTGTCACATTAGAGCGTGGCTAACTCCTCGCTGCTGTATATAAGACCACTAGCTCTGTTTTATAATTAACTTTAGCCTGGGCCCATCAGGCCTCCGCCCCTTTTCCCCCCAGTGTCATTCAGTATGTATTAAGCTGTCAGCCCCCCCACTCATCCCGCCCCGCCCACCACCTCCACGCCACAGCCCAGCCTATTAACTCCTATTGACTGTGACACAAATGTCCCTCCAAAATGAGCAGTTCCGTATCGATTTTTGCCGCCCGCTCTTCACTTCCCCTTTCACCACGCCGGGGGTTTAGGTCTTAATTCTGACTGATTGTAGACTTTGGTGGGATCACGGCTCCTCTGTCCTGGACTTGTACGCTCCCTGGCCTAGATTAGACAATTAAAAGGCTTGGGTCCCTAGTGTCCCCAGCAGCGGAGGGGTCAAACTCAGCCCACCCTATACAACCTAAAGAATCGATCGACGTTTCTGATGGACGAGTGACATCCGTTCTAACTGCACTGGCCACAATGGAGTGAGACAGCCAGTATCGATGTCATATCACCATCCAGGCTTTGAAAGAAAAATGATTACGAGCTACGAGGATCAGATATTGACACTTGGTGGAATAAGGCTTTCTCCCCAAGGACTGCATGAAGTATAAATATTTATCTGCTGTGTTTGATGTGTGAATTGTAGAAGTGTTGTCCCTCTGTGGAGCTATTAGGGCCAGTCTTCTCTGTCGCTCATCCATGACTCGGCCTTCCTTGAGTTTTTACAGGCGGCGTGAAATTGCCTCGGCTGTTGCGCCTCTGTCTGAAGTTGATAGTAAAACATGTTGTAATTACATTTTATTGCCCTCACTGTGGAAAATCCAAATGGCTTCATGGTGGCCATCATATCGTGAATGCGCGTTGCTGTTGTACGTACACAGCCTGGAGTACTCAAGCGTTCACACAAGTAAAAGTAGCAAGAGTCTAATGGCCACTGCATCGCTGAATATGAGAAGTTGATGCTCAAGGAATAAGAAATGAAATGTATTTGTATTTGTGCTTTAACAGTAAACGTGTCCATAATGCTAGTGGACTAAAACTGTCACTTTCTTTCTGAAGTATACATTCAGAAGTTTATTTCTTACCTCTTTGTAGCTCTTGGCATCTGTCCATTGCTGTCAGCCAATCAAAGCCTTCCACCTTTTACTCTCGACTAATTTAGTAGTACTACAAGTGTGTTTTAGCAGCATTGTTTGGACTATGGAGGGCCATCATAGTCTCCTCTGGGAAACACTGCACTCTCTTTCCCTTCCTTCTTCCTGCTATTTCATTATCTGCAGCATTCAAAGCCATCAGCCCCCTCAACCTTCTTCACCAGGATCCATCTTCCCAAACAAATCCACCGGCCTCTCCCGTTATCTCTTTGCTAATATACTGTTACGTTCAATCAATAAGCTATTCAATTTGTCCCTTTTAAGGTGCACTGTGTAACTTTTCTGGTGGAAGGTACTGTACACCACGTAAATATGTCATGGGTTTGCTGGGAAAATTTCTTTATATTTCATTAAATGTTTTATTTCTCAAAAATACCGAGAACAAACATGCGTTATTACTGTAAGCGGACTCACCTCTCCACAGATCTGACCTTTAACTTGGACTGGGGCGTTATCTGCTATCTACATGGAGAAGGATTTGTTTAATGCCATACTTTGGAATGTTTTCAAGGAGACAAGCAGGTGGAGGACCCTTATAATGAGTTCATACTGTACATTAATTTTAATCATCCAAAAGTATAAATAGATGAATGCTATTACATAAACATTTTTGTGGGCATGGTTTGGCTAACCCACCAACCCACCTTTGGCTAACCACGCATTTGTCCTCCATTTTATTCGCGCTGCTTTATTAACAAACCTCAAATCTATCGATCCATGTCCATTTATAGCCGTTTCCATTGCCTCTTTAATTGTCCACTCATGTTTCATTGTGGATCTTAAATATAACCCTTTTAAAACTTTTTATCAAATGGATTAAGAACAGTTCTGTCACCTTTGATCTGATAAATGTCTCTGCTGGGTGATTCTTCCTGCTGTTACATTGCCTGTGGAGACGTATTGACTTTCTCAGTTGTCAGTGATTGATACTGACTGGCCTGAACCCTTTACAAAGCCGCGAGTGGGTCCTGCTAATGCTCTGTGCTGTTTATGACGCCATAATTAGAGGGAGCAGAGGGTCTAACTGCTGCTGCCCGCCATACACAAAGTCAATAATGCAACAACCGCCGCTCCTCGCACAATCAAGATGTGCACAAAATCCATAGCACTGTGTTTATGGCAGTCTTCTCAGCATCAACTCCTGATTTGTTAGTGTTTTGTCCCCAACTATTAACTAATCCAGTAGAATTGATTCAGTTTGTTCGCAGAGGTGCTACAGTAGATTGCTTTCAGAGGAATGGCTGTGCTCTGCTTTGGTGGTGTCAGTCCGAATCCACACTTTTCACTGTTTCCAATGCACTTGTCTTTGTAATTAAAATAGCATTGCTCCAAGGGCCCTCACAAAGGGTATGTGTTATTTAGAGTTGTAAAAGAAACATGTCTGTCATTTGCTGTAAACATTATGTGAGTGTTGAAATCCAATCACAGCTGCTGGTTTGGAGTTAGTCCCCAGTGCAGCTGCTGTCAGCTCACAAATGCCTGTTTCTGGCAGCGTTCACTTTGACAACAAATCTTAATTTAGTTTTTGCTATAATTTTTAAATTGGATTTCTGTTTCAGTAAATATGTGGTTCATCCACATTTTCACTCAAGTTCTCCCTGTTTAAAAAAACAGCAAACTAAAATTCTTATCAAATAAGACAGGAGTCCAGGGTATCTCTAGGTTCTCCCACTTTTCTTCTTAAAATGAGCCCATTCTCAGTTATTTCTGACCTTGCGTTGTATAGGCCCTAAAAAAGCTAACTCTGAAGCTAACTTATTTATTAACTTTGGCACTTTTTTCTTATGAATTACATCCAAAGTGTTACGATTTGTCATAAAACAGCACTAGAATCTAAGCTTCACAAAGATACACTTCCAGGTAAAGCCTCTAGAGAGCGCAGGGGAAGCTGTGCACAATGGGGCATGCAGGTAAATCATATTCTAATCAGCATTTCAATTTTACCACCTAGAGGAGAAATGGAGAGGTAAGGTGGTAAGTCACCAAGTCCTATTTCATAATTTTTTGGCAGAATTGAATTTTTAGTCAGTGGAAACTTTCCCACTTCATTTGACATGTTTGAATAAATGTGTTTGCACTTTTGGGTACATTAGTGCACTATTACACATTTATAAGCACAACTATATTATGATATGCACCATTTCAATATACTTTGACCCAGAGCTATAAAGTTTCACATAGTTGTTGTTGACCAGTAGGGCAATAACTGTAATGAATTTGGAGTGTCTACTGTGTCAACTAATGCATCTTTGCTATATGCATTTGAAATCAACAATTATTTCTTATATCAAATAAATCTATATTTGACATATATTGTAAATACAGTAGTATTGCCTGAACACTACTTACATTTCTTCCATGCATATCATCTATCATTTGTTAACTTTCAAATGATGTATAATACACTGGGTTATTTTATAGCTTATAGCCGCACTCTTTAACATATTTACTCTTAAACTCTTTAGGTTGAACAAATGGAAACTTGAGCAACTTGAGCTTTTCTTCTCTATTTGTCTCAGGAATAATGTGGAAGAGATGTGGTTTGTTGAAACACTGCTGAGCTTCTCTTTAGAAACATTGTCAATACTTAATGTCAACGTGGGGCCCGGCCACTGCTGATGTAAATAAGATGCAGAGGAGAGTTTCAGGGGTCAGTGTCCTGGGGCCCACAGATCACACAGATCAGTCAGTCCACTCCCTCCATTCTGAACCTCAGTGTGGAAACGTCTCAAATATAAAAAATTTAAAAAAGCACTGCAAACTGGATTTTGCGATGCTGCTTTTAACCACGTTAATCAGTTTTAAGATGGTTTAAGCCTAAATTGTAACATCTAGCCTCTACTGTAGGTGTAATGAGTAAAAAATGTATAACCTCAATATGTATTCCAATTCCAATAAAATATAATACATTTTGGTTAAATAGCAGGAGTAATTAGTTATTAAGTATCAGGTAAATGTGAAAGAACTGTAAAATTACCCATAACAGTGAAGAATATTCCTCACAGTTAAATTTGCTTTTTTAATATCTATATTTCAAACATGTTTTCCATAGCCAAAAGAAAATGTAATTCTGTCAACTGTATGACTGAGGGATTAGTTATAAATACATTTGTTAAATTTCTACAATTTGCAATTATTGTCTTGAGACGACCATTTTAGACAAGCGTCACCAATGGTTTTGAAGAGTCTCTATTCCTCACAGTTAAATAATGCCATATCATTATACTGCAGCAACATTAATCAAAGACAGACAGGAGCATATGAGTGAAGTGGACGGTGGCCTGGTCAGCTTTACCTGTCACGAGTAATCCAGGCTTCAGGGCCAAAGACCCCACCCGCTCCAGACCTGAGGAGTGAGTGTTTGTAGCTGTGTGCTGCTGGAAACCAGAGTCTGCCCCGCTGGCTTCACCCTGTCTGGAAACCCAACCTGAGCAAGTGCATGGGCCTGGGTCATAATTAAATCATCAGTGCGGGGCGTGTGGAGTGCGGTGCAATGGGAACCACAGCATGAGGCGTAAGTCGAGTGCGCTGCAGTGGGCCGTGGTGACAGCACATGGACAGGACAGACTGGCACTGTGGGGAACGCTGGGCTATGACTGCAGCCACCATTAATTGCCAAGACCTTATCTGGGACTTACTTACTCCAACGCCAAGATTACTTACTGCATTGTTTCTGGACATTGTTGGTCAAGTACAATTAAAGGTGCAATATCTAACTTTTCTGGTGGGCAAGGAGTGTAGGCAGAATGGCAACTGATCTTATATTATATTATCTTATCTTAAACTTATCTATTTTGCATTTAGTCAATCACAGGTGTTTTTATCATGCATTTTTACTGTGAGCAAGGTCAACATTTCACAGATTTTACCGGTAATTTGGTGGCATCAACAACTTGACCTCATGGAACTAGATATGTTTAAAGCCATACTGTGGAACATTGCAGGCAAAGCATTAGCATCCTCAAGGAGAAAAGCAGGTGATACAAGTACACCTTTAACAAGGTTTGCACGGTTTAATACAGCTATAATGTATTGAATGTGGCACGTTTTCGATGGCATCAGGCAGAAGAGGGTCTCGAATAGAAGTCTGTTTTTGTCTCAACTGTGATCTGAGAAAAAAATCACTGATTTCCACAGACAGCTCACACACTCTACACTCACTACAGTTTGTTACCAGGTCACAGGTTCAAGGCCCCCCACACTCACTAAGAGGGCCACATTCAGCTTCCTTTTAACCTGCTAAACTGTTCACTAGGCCATAGTGCTGGCTTTATGTATTTTTCTTTTTACATATTATGTATTTGATTAATGTGCTTTTTATGGATGATTGTGTTGTGTCCCATTTGTGCGGGTGCTCTTTCTGCAAATAAGTTTATAACAGATATTTTGAGGATAGAACATGTTTGCAATATGCTGTTGTGTTTAAGGTTCGAAAATATTTTAGTAATTATTATTTTTGTCAATCATTAGGACCCCCTCTTAAAAGAGATGGACAAATCTCAAGGGGCTACCCTTAAATAAATAAATAAATCGATGAATCAATCAATCTCTATTCAATTAATACTGATTTTCACATCAAGTACGTATTTAAATATGCCAAACTCGTCCCCACTCTCGCAAACCTTTTGGCACATTACTAACTACTACTACATTTTCATCCATCCATCCATCCATCTTCTGCCGCTTTATCCGGGGCCGGGTCGCGGGGGCAGCAGTCTGAGCAGGGACTCCCAGACTTCCTTCTCCCCAGACACTTCCTCTAACTCCTCCGGGGGGATCCCGAGGCGTTCCCAGGCCAGCCGAGAGACATAGTCTCTCCAGCGTGTCCTGGGTCTTCCCCGGGGCCTCTTCCCGGTGGGACATGCCTGAAACACCTCCCGAGGGAGGCGCCCAGGAGGCATCCGGAACAGATGCCCGAGCCACCTCAGCTGGCTCCTCTCGACGTGGAGGAGCAGCGGCTCTACTCCGAGCTCCCCCCGTGTGGCCGAGCTCCTCACCTTATCTCTAAGGGAGCGCCCAGCCACCCGGCGGAGGAAACTCATTTCGACCGCTTGTATCCGCGATCTTGTTCTTTCGGTCACTACCCAAAGCTCATGACCATAGGTGAGGGTAGGAACGTAGACCGACCGGTAAATAGAGAGCTTTGCCTTTCGGCTCAGCTCCCTCTTTACCACAACGGTCCGATGCAGCGACTGCATCACTGCAGCCGCTGCACCGATCCGCCTGTCGATCTCACGCTAAACATTTTCAGGTGTGGGCAAAATGAAACTTATCAGGACCGCCCAAGTGTGGCCAATCAGAGTGCTGCTTTTGGCTCTTACTTTCGGGTTTACACAAAATAAAATACTAAATAAGCTGCCGACAATGAACAACGGTCTCTTTTTGTCGCAAAGTGCTGCTTCTTTGTTCATTCTCTCCTCACTTACATATGGTGGTGGCAAACTGCAATTGCAAATGGCAAAATCATTGTCCTATTCATCTATTCACACAGTATGTCGTTGGTAATGCCTTTTTTCTTTTCTTTTTTTTTCTTTTTGCCAGAACCAACATTTTGTTTAGCTTAATTTCAGGCAACTTTTTACTAACGCATATGACAAATAAACTTGCACGAATGCATTGTTTGACCTTATTTTTAGCCCAAACTCATTGTCCTGCCATTCTGTTTGGATTTTTCGGCCCGTAGGATTTATTTGACAGGACAGTACAGTGTAAAATGGTGATAAGACTGGGGAATGACATGCAGTAAATTGTTGAGAGCGGGAGTCAAGCTTGCAATACTGCGGCCCTTTCAACATAGCAGACATGTATGGTATCCACGCGACTATGAGCGGTACTTAACACCATTGTGTTCATTTTTGTCACAGAATTGTAGTTGTTATGTTAGACACGGTTACTTTTTTGGCACCCAAGACATAAACATAGAAGGAAATACGTTCACCTCCCATATAATCTCCCAGCCTATGATGCTGATTGGCTGTGGCATTGCATTTGTATTGGGACTGCACCCATCACAGAGTCTATAGGGCCAAAGCTAGTATCGAGGAGGCTAGTTCCAAAGGGCAGCTCTAATTCGACCCTGGTGCAGTGTTCTGAGGGTGTGCTTTCTGCTTCGGTCAGTGGCTGATGAATGGGTGTGCTCGCTGGCAGATTGTTACAGTTACACACTAATTGAGGGGTCAGTGCAGAGAGCAGTTGTGGTAATTGAGTGTCCTTGCTGTTAGCTTAACGGCTACGTTGACCCGGACTCCACCAGCTATGCCCCGCTCCAATCTGCCTCAGTCTACTGTCTTCTGTCTGCATGCTCCCTAAGGCTTTTAAAGATGTTTTTTTTTAGTTCAGGGTCTAATGTTAAGCAAATTGTCAAAACCTTGGGCCAAAGTAATTTTAGTGTGCTTTCTAAATAAAATGGACTTGACATTGCGCTGGCCGAAATCTTCTTCGTCACATTTTCTAACAGATGTTCACTAGCAAGGACCATGCCACAACAATGAAATACGAAAGAATGTTTATTGATAAGTCATGATGGGTCGATGAGAGATCGATGAGAGCTCGATGAGGTGAGACAGAGCTCGATGAGATGAGAGAGAGCTCGATGAGATGAGAGAGAGCTCGATGAGATGAGAGAGAGAGAGCTCGATGAGATGAGAGAGAGAGAGAGAGATATCGAGAGAGCGAGAGAGAGAGATATCGAGAGAGAGAGATATCGAGAGAGCGAGAGAGAGAGAGATATCGAGAGCGAGAGAGAGAGAGCGAGAGAGAGATATCGAGAGAGCGAGAGAGAGAGAGAGCGAGAGAGAGAGAGCGAGAGAGAGATATCGAGAGAGCGAGAGAGAGAGAGAGAGCGAGAGAGAGAGAGATATCGAGAGAGAGAGAGAACGCTAGAGCGATATCGGGAGAGAGAGCAATAGAGCGAGAGCGAGAGCGGGAGCGAGAGCGATGAGATGAGAGAGGGAGATCGATGAGATGGCTGGGTAGAGACTCAGGATGGGGGCTCTGTCTCGGGTAATCAGCCCAGCCGATTCAGAACCCCCCCTCCATGGATGGTTATGTGTTAAGGTGACGATGATAGAGACATGGGGTGGGAGGGTGGGGTCGAGAGAGCAGAGACAACAAGAGATGCTGGGATTGGCCTTTGCATATATAGGCCTTCTGGGTAATAAGAGGCGTGGTTAAAGAGTGGAGGTGTGGTTGCTGGGGAGGTAAGAGGTTGAGGCGTGGTCCTGCTCCCGAATCTAAGTTAGCGATTACATCTCCAACTACACATTTTGAATGTGAAAATTTCTGTTCATGGAAAAAACTACACTGCTACAGACCTTGTGGTTAAAAAAAAATTGACGGCAAACACATTTTGTACGGGAAGATAAAATGTAGCTTTTAGAAATGAGCAGTCTTGATTTGTAGTCATGTTGGCTTAGCATAGCAGGGGGTAAGAATAAATGTGTATGTGAGCTGGAGTCACATTACAAAATCATTCTAATCATTCAGATACACTTAATTATGCACTAACTTTAATGAACCTTCCTTGATGCATTTGTAATGAATACTTGATGCAATAAAAATTACATTTTATAAAACAGATGTAAAGTACAAATCACACACATAGCTCTGTTGACTAAGTTTGCACATTTTAGTTACTCTTTGGTATATATTCTGTTGTCGACATACACATTTTTTTTGTTTTTTCAAAAGAATTCGGTCCAACTCCAAGACCCATCCAATATCACAGATGGGAAAAATAAGGACTGTGCGGTGCTGAATACAACTGCTGGATAAGGGAGGCCATTGAGATCCGCAAACATGATCTGAGGAGAGTGAACAAGGACGAGGGGGCATTTGACTTATTACACACCTGGGATGGGTCCAAGAACAGATAGGGGGCGTAATTTCCTTTCTACTATTTGACAAAACATTTAGCAGCCTAAAAGACACTTAAAAACACCACCATAATGCTCCTGACAGCTACTTTGACAAAATGAAAAAGACAGTGCTACTTGTGCCTTCAAGCTTTGTTTGAGTTTTGTCTGGGACAATTAGTTTAGTGAAAGCTAAAT
Source organism: Eucyclogobius newberryi (assembly GCF_026437365.1). Taxonomy (NCBI): domain Eukaryota; kingdom Metazoa; phylum Chordata; class Actinopteri; order Gobiiformes; family Gobiidae; genus Eucyclogobius; species Eucyclogobius newberryi. The sequence goes on from NW_027316389.1 coordinate 17,049,893, forward strand.
CTAGGGAAGGGGCAAACGAGACTGGGTCCGTCGTTAAAGATACAAAGCGCCACACATAAGGTGGAGGCGTTGACGAGAGAGTCGTCATAAACGATACATACGCTCAGCACAGACGTGTGCATGGGAAAGAATCAATCTAAAAGTGATGTGTCCATCCCGGGGACACCTGCCATGCTGGCAATGTCAAATAACTATTGGAAAGAGTGTCTGGAATGCTATGTATGTGGTCTGTAATTTTTTTCCTGTTGTGAATTGCCTTGTGTATGAAATGTGCTCTACAGATAAACTTGCCTTGCCTTGCCTTCATCTTCTGCTTTCATCTTGAGGCTGCTGATCTCTGTGCAACTTTGGGATTTTACAAATATGTTGACAAAAATAAAATCTGAGTGTTATCAACCAAACAGCCACACATTACAGATTGTTAAGAAAAAATGTGGTTTGCTGTAAAAGTAACTGTTGAAAAATCACTTGAGTGACTTGAGTGAAGATATTTGCAGTACCTTTTACTTGATACATTCATTGATTAAACATCAGGTTCAACTTGGTTTGCTAAACTGGACTAATGTTTATGTACATTCCATAAATTCTTGGAGAGCTATAGGCTGTTCACACTAAAGTATGATTAAATCTGGAAAACATTCTGGATTAAACCAAGACTATTACCAGACCCACCTAAGTCTATTTCAGATCTAAACTGGGCTTGAACCAGGACCAAACGAACAAGTTTGGATGGACCCTCGAAGGATACATTATGCATGGTTTGCTCTTGAGTATTTAGTATTAAACCATAACATCAGTTTGCATTTTGTTCTATGTGAACAGCAATTTTGATCCAAAACAGACATAGAATATAAACAGGCCTATTGATTTCTTGTTCAAAACTACATAACCATAATCACAAGTAAGTACCGTAGAGAACAATGGGCAGCGATAGAGGGTAAGTGAAAACAGACATTTTCTGAGCACATAAACCTTGCAGGATAGAACTAATAATGAGGGAACACTGTTAAAACATGGTTAAAATCTTAACATAACATTACATAATATGTCCCCTTGAGTGTTCCAGTTTTCTGTGTTTTATTTTGAAGTTGAAAAGTATATATATTTGATACAAGCAAGGTTTTTGTATGGGGAATAAAAAAAGCATATCGACTGGGTTTGCTGACCTAGCCGGCTCTCCAAGACTTTGCGGTGATGGTACTGAGATGGACGCTTACAGTGTTGAAGCTTCAGTTTAATGGATGTGCTGGCCTTCGTGTCCAGGTTGAACATGTGCCCAGCAGAGAGCCAGCCTCCACACCTCCATTTACACCTAATGGCTGCGGCTGTGGTGAGTTGTGAACAGAAGCGCGTCTGTGTGAAAAGCTACAAGGACAAATGGACTGAGCAAGTAATGAGTGTGGGCCAGAGGGAACCAGGCTAGTTAAAACTCTGAGTTGGCTTGACTATTTTGTCCCCTGTTCCCTGACTCTGTGTTGCACCTTTAAACTGCGATGTGTCACTAAACGGTGGTGAGAGTCTCGGCGGACGCAGTGAGAGGACTGAAGGAGCAGGTTAAACTCTGCTTAAACCCACTTTAAATCAATGGTCCTACTCTCGGTTGGTTATATACAGCACATAGAAGAGTCTGGTTTGAAAGAAGCGTCTTGTTAACTTTTGTCAACTTTATTTTGATAATTTGAGCAGCCAAGTTTATTTGTTTCGTGCAGAACATGTCCCAAATCTCTGGACGTTCTTGCTCTGTACTTTCTCTGCCCAAGATGGCATTGTTCTAATGCTCAGAAATGTGAATGTTGTAATTACCATTTGCACAAACATGACAGCAGCTTCATTGATATGCCGCTGCTGATCAGACTGCAGCCCCGCAGCGAAACAATGGCAGGACCTCCAGAGGCCGCTGTGCTCTGGGGACACTGCCTCCTCCAGTGCGCCACACAACAAAAGCTGCCCGTCAGTCAGCACACGGCACGCTTTAATTAATTCTCACTCAGAGGCAGCCTGCGCTGATGCTGACCCCAGATCTGCTCATGAATGTAGCTTTGTAAAACCGGAGCCATCAAAGGGTGAGTGTGGAGGTTCCTGGTTGAGAGGCCTGGTTCAACGGTAGACTCCAGAGGAACCAGGATGCTGTTGTGGGGTGCATGCTCATGTGAGAGGTCAACCTGTGGATGTTACAAAAGAGCTGGTGATAAAGTTTCCTGAATCTGAATTTGTGTTTGGTTGTACCTCTTTGTCAGAAAGATGTGACCTAGTGAACCTCTCTGTTACGTAAATGAATTGAACAAATAATTTTGCCCAAAGCTGCAGAATCGAACATTCAATTGCAAAGACAAGATAAAATAAGAATAAACTTTATTGTCTCCTGAGGGAAATTTGCCTTGGATATTCCACAACAGCGAAGTCCCAATTCTTAAGAAAATAGATACGATAAAATAGATAGATACATTATGCATTACACATACACAAGTACATTATGCTTGTTTAAGTCAGTATCTTAATTGATATTTGGATAGGTGTCATGAGACATTTTGCTGACTTTGACAACGCAATGCAAAAGCAATACAATTTAGCTTTGTATAAAAAAATGTTTTTTGTACCTGAAAGGAAAATATATTCTGTGCATTTGCCCCATCCTTTAGGGTTGCTAGGACAACCTATCAAAGAAAGCACCCAGAGAAAACCCACCAATGTGGAGAAACATGCTATCTTCCTACAAAGGAAGATCAGGACTATAACTCGGGACCCTCTTGTGGTGAGACAGTAATCCACCCTGTTGCAGTTTTATGTATTTTATGGTTATGGTATGTTCTGATCATTCCTCTTAAGTGAATTTCATTCCCTGCATTTGACCCATCCATCAACTGGCAACCTGGCAGGCGCTCAGAGATCCATCCAGATCTTGAGCTCGGCATTTCAACAACTCACAGAGAACTTGAGACCCTTCAGTTTACACAGATCATTTGGTTGTTTAACTCATTCAACTCCTGCATAATGTAAATCTTTTATTAAGACTGAAACAAAATATATTCTAAAACAACCAGAATTGACACCTGTCCTTTATCGGCACGGATGTCTTTAACTACTGCTTTTTTGTTTTCAGACAGCTTGAAATATTAGCCGGTGTTAGGCTGAATTATTTACTGTGCATCTCCTGAAGCAGCAGCGTCTTCCTGCCTGTTTCTCTTGGCCGGGCCCTTGCAGCAGAAGATGTTTTCCACTCTGTCTAATGGAGGAGCATTTTGTTCACAATTAAAGTGTATCCCATGGGTGCAGGGGCCTATAGACTTGTGGAAATACTGCAGCAGCCTTGGGGCGCGTGGAGACGTGTCACTCACATGTGTGGTAATAAAGAGACTCAGCGGAGATTCCCCATCGCCGTCTGAGCACAAGCCACTGCCCCAAGCATGTCTCATCTCAGAGCGCTGTCACTCCTGCCTCCTGCATCTATTAACACTCACCATTATCATGCTAATCTACATTGTATGATTACATAAAGTAATTTATGCACAGCCTCTGAAGGGAAGTGTCCGCCTATTGTTGAATGTTTTAAAAGGAAGCAACCAATTTATAAAATTTTGTGTTTGCACTGTTTTCTTTCAAAGTTGTACTTTTAAAGTGCCGTCTTTATCAATAAAACTACTAGAAAGAAGAACTCGTAAGAACTGAAGGCCTAGTGAGAAAATAATAGCAGAAGCCACAAACAAAGCCATCCTCCCACTTCCTCACAGTTGTCCATATTGGAAATGGAGCCATGTGTTTGTGTTGGAATCAGGGCAGAGATGAGTTCCCTTCCTCATTTATTCACAGCTAGTGGAGTAATTAGGAATGCAGAAGGCTGTTAAATTAAAACTGAATTGCACTTATTAACATTTTAAGTACCAACCCCACCCTCTTTAGACACTAAACAAGGACAGTTTGAGCTGTAATGCGCCTGAAGAGCACCGCCAAGGGGAGCCTTTATGTTTCTCTAAAACAAAGTCACATCTCCCTTTTGTTTAAACAAACCAGCATTTAACATTCAGCTCGATGTGCTTCTGCTCCTCACTGTCAGGAGACTCCACAGTAGAGCTCCTCCAACTCGCTGCTTAATGGAACACTATTTGTGGTCAGATTGGATGGCTAATGGTGGTCCCTGTGAGAGTAACTCTCCAAATTAAATAGCATGGATTCACATCTGTCAGACAAAACCAGGGGGCTCTTTGTAATCAATGACCCAAACCAGGAGATGCTCTGTGGGGGCTGATGCTGTGAAAAGACCCTTAGGCTGAGGGCCACTCACCTGCCCTCACCAACATGGCTCTGGCAGTGACTGGGTTAATGTACATTTATAGAACATGTCAAACTACTTAAGCTGGTCGCTGATTTATAATACTGGAGCAGAATGTGGAAAAACTGTGAAGGGAATTTGTGTTTGTCTAAGCAAACATTGCCGACGGTGTTTTGTTAAAATGTTGAACCCCATTAATTTTATCACTCCCCCTCTCTTGTTCCTCTACGTCTTTAAATTTTGTTTGGAGGAGAGACTAGCAGGACCTCCCGCTGCTGTGGAGAATTTCCTTTCGTTGTTAATTTTCCCTGCTCCATATGGCGCCACAGACACGTCACCTGCAGGCTGTAGGCTGTGGTAGAGAGAGGCAGACAGGAGCAAGGCGCATGGCAGCACACATCCTCAGGCCTGAGCTGTCATTTCTACAGCTCTGTGCATCTGTCTGAACCCAGAGAGCCCACACAGCTCTGAACTGTGCACAGTCCAGCGCTTCACTGCTCTGCCCGGCATCCAGCATAGAGAGTATTGTCCCAGCAGACTGTTCACAAGCTCCAGTCCCAACAGTGAGTATGAGTGTGCACGAGTGAGTGTGTGTATACGAGCGTACACGTGAGTGTGCACGAGCGTACACGTGAGCGTGCACGAGCGTACACGTGAGCATGCACGAGCGTACATGCTATGTGCTGGAGGACAGGCCTGCCTGTGGCAGAGCTGTGAAAGAGAGGCTGCCATTGCATCTTGTCATTGATTAGAAAAAGTCCTTAATTCTTCCACCCCATGTTGTGATTCATTAGATTTTGTGTCAGGAGGTAATGACTTCTACTGCTCACACTCTGTATCTGATATCATGTGCTCTAATGTGCACACAGCCACCAACAAACACGCTCTGACCGACTTTGATGTTTGCAGGTTTAAGACCTTGCTCACCTGGGCAAAGACAAAATACAAAAGGACAATAGAACAGATAAAAGAAGTGACCTGTAGCTATGGGGCTAATTCTATAATTGCTAACCTTTTCATTTCTCTTGTGAGGGCTGAGTGCCGTTCCCTTAGCTCTTTTCTCTGTCCTTATTTCTCTGGATTTGAGCTCTATGATTTCTGCTTTCCATTATGTCGGAGATGAGGTTTGAGGTTGGGGCTGTCCGTTGCCTCTGCAAACTTGTGAAATGTGCTGATAACATTGGCCAACCTCTGGGAGAGAGTTTGTTCAGGGTCACGACTAAATCTGAGCGCCGCGGGCTTTCAGCCAACCACTAATTCCAACAGAGATACGCTGAGAACAGACACCAGCATACACAACCAGACGCAGCTACACAGCTAAACATCTCTACAAACACTCTAAACACTTGTGTCCACAATCAGTCTGCAAACACTCACCACAACCACACACTTATGTTACCTTTATTTTACCAGATTAAAAACTCTCTGTCCTGTCCTTTTTCATACACGTAAACAGACTCAAATAAATTCGGAAAGGAAACTTTAAGTGGTATTTTTCAGACATTATTTGATGGAAGCCAATAAAAATAATAATAATGTAGAGTAGAATGTTCTGTTCTCACTCAGCTGTTGATGTTCTTATGTGAAAATGCGCCATTTACAGACAATCATGTTAAGACAGTTTACCTATTGTGAGCTTCGGCTCAAGTGGCTATAAATATGTAAATTACATTTTTATAGCTGATTGCCGAATATTAATCTCACGTCTTAAACCAATGAGAAAGTAGCAGTTGCAAAGTGTGCCTCTGATTCATCTTTGAATGGGAACGGCAAAGAGCTGGAGCAGTTCTTTTTATTACGTCTTAATGAAAAATGTTATTGACTTGAACAAATGGAGAATACACCTGGAAATGTATATTAAAGCCCAATCCAATTTCTCTCTCGCTGTAGTTTGCAATTATAGTTATTTCAGCAATGCTGGGCAAATTAATTTTGCGTGCAGACTGATAATTTTGGCGTTGTAAGAAGAATGGATATTGTGCTGGATGAGGTCTCTGGGTATTTACACGACCAAAGAGCACAGCTTTATTTAATTGAGAGAATGAATCAATAACAGCTTTAAGGCTTTGTCAGTGAAGGCTTAGCAAAATAGGAGAGTAATTTACTGTGGACAGTGCCGGCCGTGTAACAAGTCCAAAGAAGGCGGTGGTGTTAGTGGAGCTGAAAGGAAATCATTGTTTTTATATATAGCATTGTATACTGACATTTCATGTATTTAGGTCTAAAGATGGTGGCAGGACACAAGGAAACTATTATTCTAGGTCCACATTGATGTGTTGATGTAAGATCCATAAGACACTAATGTTGAATCTGATCATTTATATTACTGAAAAGGCCCTGGAAGTGGTTATTTTGGAACCGAAATCTGCAGATTAACAAAGGTTAGCTCATCTCCAGTGAACATGATTTATTTTGTTGTGATGTCATCCGAAACCTGGCAAAAGTATATTGATACTTTTCAGTGGCATCACACTGGGAAAGACAGTTACACAGTTACCATAGGATCCTTCTTTAGATTTATTTATTTATTTAATTTGATCAAGAAGTCCCATTGAGTTCACATCTGAGTACAAAACACAGTTAAGAACTTGAAACATTTACAACTAGTACAATAATGGTCTGAAAAGTCAAATTAAAATACTAGATGGATTTAAACAGCCTGTGATCAATGCAAGGTGCAAGGTGTTTGGGTTTCAACAAAAAAGCTGAGTGTGATTGACTGAAAAAGAGTACCGTAATGTGAAAAAGACTTGTTTAGTCATTTATTTATGGTCAGATTGTGGTCTAGTATATTCTAGACCTTTGTTTTGTAATAGTTTTGCCTCTTTTAGTGAACCAGTTCCATAAGTATGTTGCTCTAACATTCCTCTGAGTGGATTCACAACATGATTTCATCTGTACTTTTGCACCAAATGAGATTTTAATTGAAAACGAACTCTATCTGGAGACGTGCGACAGGGGAATATTTTCACAGACTCAAGTTAAAGACACTTTTCTCATTTACTCAGTCATTTACCAAAAGATTGCATGTTTCTCCCACATTTGCAGAAACAGAGGTTAGTGAAATTAACATAGTGTTCTCTGCTGTTGTTAACATCAGCGCATTTTTGCATATTGGTATTGTCGGCACATGGACACAGATTGCCACAATAATTTCCCCCTCCGATCCCATCCGAGGGGCTCCTTTTGATTGTGACGTACTAATTACATATCGCCCGGTGTTATTTCTGCTGCGGTTTATAATGTGTGTCTTTATGAGTTGGCGCAGAGAAAAGCCAGTTCGGTGTGCGTCTCACTCCGCTTCCTCCCTGTAAACTTCCTAAATTATGTTTCCCAATAAATAGACGCGCGAGCCTTTAACTGCCGGCATTAGATTAGATTCCATTAGATGTAATAGAAATTCTCTGTCTGTAATATTTCCATAAGACTTTGAGGCGTTTGATTAATCGGACCACATTTTATTGCATTAATGATTTTCCCTCTCCACACAGGCGGCTGCGGTCTCTCTCCCTCATTCATCGTCAGCCGTTACTGCGATGCATTGTTGATGAGGTGAGTCCCGTCTTATGTGCTTTCACTCCTAAAGTCATTGCTAATGGACTGGAAACCTTATATTTTGTTTGCTAATGAAGCAGGGAGTGGCAGACAGCTCCGGTGGCTGCCTGCAGGTTGGAGCCAGCGGGCCGCACTGCACCGAGGGAGGGCCGTGGAGTGTCGCTGTGCCGCGCTGTTTAAATGAACTAATGCATTTGTTTAAAAAGGTCTGCCCCAGGAATTTTGGACTGAAATCTACATGCTACTTCTGTCTGGCTTGCTTTCTCCCCCATTCGCTCACACACACACACACACACACACACACACACACAAACACACACACAAACATACGCAGACACACACACGCAGAACCTTTTTGTATATTAGATTTACTTTCAGCTACTAGTAATGACATCACACACAGCCTTTTTGACATTTGCACCAATGTAAATTCATATCTAGAGTTTTAAATAATAATTTTCCTCATCAAATGCACTTTGGAGTGTTCACATGTGATACTCAACAACAGTCGCTCTTTACCTAATATCAATTCTTTCCATATACTGCACTGTACTTGGTCATATTCAGAGCCACTTATTGCTTTGTATTTTGTATGTGTTGTACAGCACAAAGACTTAATTCATTAATACACAAATAGTTTGATTAAACTGCTTGATTAAAACTGTATCATTCTTTATAAACTATATGTTATTATTTGGTAATTATGAATGAAGTGAATTATGAAAGTCTTTGTTCATGGTTAAAGCTAATTAAGGAATAGTTATTATAAAGTGGTACCTTGAATGGTTAATTCATCTGGATTGATGTTTGTATGTTTCAATTCTCCTGCTGCTGTTTTTGAACTGTGCGTTGCAACATTCAAATTTCCCCTTGTGGGACAAATTAAGCTTCTCTTCTCTTATCTCTGAAGAGTGTATCCCTATGAGCCTGAAAATATGTGCTACTAGTCATTGAATGAACAAAGAAACAAACTAAACACTTTGCTATAACTACAAAAGCAACTGTAGTGGCGGGGGGAAATAATAGAACGTGCCAACCATTTCAGACTCATGAGAAGTCTCACTTTAATATGAAGAAATTACTGACATTTTAGATAATATACATTTGGATATTGTTGTTACATCTTTACTCTTTCCTTTTCTTTTCACACACCAGTATAGCTTCTTTTCACATCGCAGATCCAGTATTTTAATCTATAAAATTATCTTAGACACTGCTCTTACCCAGTCCACAGTGAAGTCGTCAGGGCTATTCTGAGCTGGGCTGCTCCTCTTTTTGTTATCTAGGTCATGTGCAGTGACTTTCTCCAAAAATGTTGCTTCCTTTCTGCTCCCTCCTGCTTCAGCTTATAATTAAACACACACAATTATCCCAAACTTAATGAGATTTCTGAACCAGGCCTTTATTTAAGGGGTAATGAATAATATTTGAAATGCGTATGTAACTGTGAGCTCTAAACGTGCTCCTCTCACCAGGTTTAATTACTAAGACTGCCTCAAAGCCTCTTACGGTTTTCAAATATCCTGTTTGGTTCCACACTTAAATACATCCACTGTCCTTTCATTCACTGGTATTAGTCATGGAACGAGAAACTATTCTCACTCAACGAGACAAGACATTTTATATATGATATATGAAGATATATATTTGGTCTACAAGAATGCTGTCAATGTAGCCCAGCTTTGGAATATGGCTTCTCAAAATGTGTAATTTACCCCAGTTTCACTTCACCGTTTGAAAAAAGCTGTTCTTTAATCGTGCATGTGCCTAAAATGAATGCATGAGAACATTAACGATGTGCCAAAGGGTTTGTGAGAGCTAGGATAGTTACATGAATTTAAAAACCTACTTCCTTGTGTAGATACTTCAGCTTCAAGAGAGGGACAATCTAGTCACATGTTTTCTGTTGATACTGTAATATACAGTACAAACATCAGCCAAAGTTGGCAACAATAAAATATATCTATCTATCTATCTATATATATATATATATATATATATATATAGACAACAAGATTTGTTCGATAATACAATGGAATTGGCTTGCGGGTCAAAGGAGCCGAAGAAGAAAGCCCATTTTTTATTATTTTTTCAGAGGCATTGGAAAAGGTGTTGACTGTTGTCTTTGGGGGGCCTTTAACTAACTTGTTGTGTTGGCTAACATCTGTACCTTTGTTTACAGATGTTCTGGCTTTATTTACACCATTGTCTTGGCTCCAACAAATGTAGCTGTCCACTAAATTCACCAGGACTATTATTAACCTGGCCCCTCCTGGACATACTTCACACTCTGCAGAACAACTGGTTTCTGGGTCACGGCAGCATTCCAATCTGCACACACTGGAGCAAGTCATGTTCATAATAAAATCGAATTAGTTAAATTAGCAATAATAATACCAGCAATACATATAAACATCTTGATTGCACTTGTCAAATCAAATCAAATCAAATCAATTTATTTTTGTAAGGCCCAAAATCACAACAACAGTTGCCTCTGAGGGCCACAGGGAGAAATGAATCAACAATGTCTGTGGTGGCGATGAAGTCAGACAATGTCTGTGGTGGCGAGGGACGATGTCCCAGGGTCCTCTGTCCTTAGACTCTCCTTCTCGGCCAGGAAAAACTACAAAAAAAACCTCTTTGGGAAAAAAGCGTAGAAACCTGGAGGAGTTCCAGTGAAGGAGAGATCCGACTCTCACAGACGGACAGACGGACACGAGGAGACTGGAGCTGGACCCACTCTTCAGGCAGATGAGGGACCGACTGAGGCGAACTGGACCCACTCTTCAGGCAGATGAGGGACCGTCTGAGTCGAGCTGGACCCACTCTTCAGGCAGATGAGGGACCGACTGAGGCGAACTGGACCCACTCTTCAGGCAGATGAGGGACCGTCGGAGTCGAGCAGGACCCACTCTTCAGGCAGATGAGGGACCATGTTTAAGCCACTATCACTTGTGTGATAGTGGCTTAAACAGAGAGTACCCTGTTTGCTCCCACATTTATTAGATGTTACACTTTAGATTTCTTTAGTTTATTTTATCTTTTACACATAACAGAATCATTGAAAAATCAAATGAAAGTCTTCTAAACATCTTCAATCAATCCCTGTTTTCCCCCTTCAGTACATACGTCTCTCTCTCTTGGATTAGGCCCGAGAACATCTGCTGCATCCACTGATAACAATGTTCTTTCTTTCAACAAATAGAAACACATTTTTAGCATTTAGTAGGCTCATCTTTAATAAATAGTTTAATATTTTATCTGTATAAACCAACCATTAACAACAATTTGCTTTGAAACATTTCCCCCTTCTCTTTATTTCCTCCCAGCACCGGCAATTTTCCCACATTACCACTTACAATGAACCAGTGTTCATCTACATTCAGTAAATGTACATTTTGGACACACGTCGGAAATATTACTCATATAAATGCTGGTGTTACATACATTACCATCAACCATTTGAAATGGGTTAATCTGCTGCACATATTAACAGATCTGGTATGTCTTAAGGTATAAGCATCTTTTCACTGATGATTCCAATGTCAAATCTGCCTGTGTGTATCCAAACACTATAATGTTTTGTCAGTGCATCATTTTTCTGAGTTGAAGAAATAAAAATATGTTTTTGTGTTGAAATAGAGAAAAAATCTTGAAACATTCTCTATCCTTTGTCTCTTCATGCATAATTGCATCAGCCCTCCAAGGTACAATAATTGCTTGCCCCATATTTCACTAACTTGAGGAAAACAATGTGATTCTTTAATTATTTAATCACATCTCTCAATTGTTTTGTGTTGTTGTAGTATGTTTTAACAATTTGGCCATAATATTTGAGTATATCTAAATTGTTTTTTTAAAGGTTTTAAGTGAAGGCTCTTTGCCACCTTTGCGCCATTGCATTTGATCTGGATTAAAATCGCAAAGTCTTTAACCCTAGCTCTCGTGTTTGGTGTAGAGCAAGTTTCATACGGTTTCCATTTAAGATCCAAAAATCTGTTATTTAAATGTTTTTATCAAGATTAACATTATTATTATTATTATTATTATTATTATTATTATTATTATTATTATCATTATCATTATCATTATTATTATTATTATTATCCAACCTGATGTGTAATTTGGAGGTGTTGGGCTGTTTCAGCACCGTGGACAAGACAAGACACAAATATAGCAAATCTAATATCACTATTGACTTTAACTTTACCCTAAATCTGTACCCCATAAAGTGAAATGGGAAGTGTGATGTGATTTCAGCACCTTAGACAGCTCCACATTGAGACTTGAAGCTACAGTCTCTTGCCTCATGTCTAATTATGTTTGTCCTTTAAAAGACTACCATAGCACAGGGAAGACTCAACACATTGGACAGCTCCTCAAAAACACAACTATTTCAAATCTAATATTAAAGTTGAGTTTTAATTTACTCTATACAACATAAAGTGGAATGAACGTGTGGTGGGGTCTCAACAAAGGACACCATGGACAGCTCCTCATTAATACCCTTATGCATCAAGTTTAATTTGAATCTCATGTTTCACACACAGGCATCATACAAACTAATATATTACTTCTGGGATTCCAAAAAGGAAATGGGAGGTGTGGGATGGTTTCAGTAATACTCTAATCTAAAAGAAAACCGGTGGTCTTGAAACAGCACTGTTCTTATAAGTCTACCATATAAGTGCAGTGCTGTTTCAGGACCATGGACAGCTTCTCAGAGACTGTTGCGAGCACGACACCCCCGCCCTTCCCCCACATGTACTATCTGTATGGAAATGTGAGCTCCACAGCTGGAATCCGGTGCAGCACTGTCATCTCCTAATAGTTGTTATGTGTTTGGCCACACAAAAGCCTGGCTCACATCACCTCTTGGTGCTGATGCCTCTCGCTGCTGCCCCAGGCCACACACCACTGTAGCATTAGACTAATTTCCCCTCCGCACTTGACTCCTCATTACAGCACTGCAGCAGATAAAGACAGATCTGATCATCTCTTTATGAGGCACACTGCACTCCACATCATTTAAAGGCAGAATTATCTATTTTCATTAAATCTTAAACCTACTTAGTCTCTAGATCTATGATGTATTCCTTTGTCTTCTTAACACAAAAAAAGTATTCAAGATACATAACATTATTGATAATAATAATTTAAAAATCATTATTGTTTTAGTTAGATCATTTTTACTTGAATAAATTATACATACACACAGACAAAACCAATGGCCATGAAAAGACCCCAATTATGATCTGATTTATTTTAAACAATTATTCACAGTATATTTCTGTCACCGACAAAATGTTAATGAAAAATTACAAAATGATTTTATTTGTATCAAAAAATTATACAGAGCAGATTTGGAGCTGGTTGTTTGTTGCTTTCTGTGTGTATGAGTGGATTTATGAATGCATGCACTGCTGCGGCTGCGGAGTAACCCTTCCACATTGTCACTGGCTTTTAGCACCTTTGTTCCATTTCCCAGGGGCTCCGGACCTCCAGGACCTCCGGCCCACTGACAGCAGCTGTGCCCTGCCTGTTTCACACTCTTCAGGAGGTGACTTGTCTTGTTTACACATCAGCAGCCTTTAGCACATCAAATGATAGTGATGCATAAAGTGTACTCCTCCTTTTTACAACTCTGTGGTCACTGATCAATCGGGAAAAGAACAGATGTAAAGATTCTAAATTATTATTACTTTTCTTGTCAAATTTGTAAATCTCAAGACAGCCAAGGAATCTGAATTCCTAATGTGAGTTGACAACTCCAGGGCTGCTCTTAGCATAAATATTATTATTTTCATTTTGTTAACAAATTTAATTTTGTCAGCGTTCTTGACCCCCAAAATAACGCCACCCCCCTTTTTCCTTATTTACAACCGAACACGGCCTATATCCACTTGTTAAGCCTGCATCGCTCCCTGCATAAATGTCAACCTTATTAATCAACCCCTATGTAATTATTCAAGAATGCAAAAATGAATCTTAGATTAAAAAGACTATCATAGCCTCAAAACAATTAAATAGTCAGGTAAGATTTCCCTCGAGTCGCCACTTTTCTGTGAACGGAGCGTTCAGGTGATTATCAGACTTTGAGGCGCGCTGTGATTAACACAGACACACTTTTAACCGGCTCCGTCTGCGATTCAACAGTAACCTTTATCTAAACAGGCCCAGGATTGTGTCCATATGGCCTCAGGCGTATTGTTTATGGCAACCGTGTAACTTTAGTTCGATTAGTGGCTTTTAATTAAGCCGTTTTATACGTGTGGTGGACACAGGGGCAGTGGTGATTTCAGATCCGGAACAGAGCGATGTGGAAAATTTAAATCTATAATTTAAGATAATCAATTTGGGAGAAATCACAATAATAATCTGCAATGAAGCTGAGGGATCTACTCCCCCTTCTTCTGAACGCGTGCGCGCTAGGTAAAGGGCAGTGAGGTCACGTCAGACGCTCACCTTTGGAGCAGCTGATCTTTGTCAGGGTGAGTGTAGGAAGCGTGGAAATCCGTGGGAACTTAGCACGTGACATGGACCTGTGTGGCACATTCATCACCGACCATTCATCCACGCGCACAACAAAGTGTGAGACTCCCCGCTGCTCCAGCACATTGCCAAATCCCACGACACGCACGCTGTCAATAAGCGTAAGAGAATTGATTAGGCTCCGCGCGGCATGGATACAATGGCCATAATGAACGTTGTTTGAAAAGCAAAGCTGAGCCGCAGCAGTGCTCAGACCTCAGGCTGCTGCTGCGGGCGGGCGGAGTGGAGAGCTTCAAGTTTTTCGCGTCACTTGATGACAGTGAGAGTGGGCTGTGCCATGTGCCTGCCATGTGGATCTAACCCTGTTGCCGCTGCATAAACACATCACATGGTGCGCACACCAGCGGACAGACACACAGAGACGCGTGCGAGGACAGGTCTGCGGGAGGTGCTGCTGTGCGGACATCTACACCTCGTCCAGCGCTGCACACAGTGTGACCGCACTGTTCAAACGGAGAGGAACCGCATCGCGTTCAAGGTGAGTCCTAACACAGCGCATACTTCATGCTTTGTGCTAAAGACAGTACACATGCCCAGGGAAAAAGCCTTGCGTTAGACATGTAATTCAATACCTTATTTATTTATTTATTTTATTTGACCAGACAGAGCAATTGTATTGTGTTATTATTATAATTGCACAATAATCTTATTATTGAACATAACCTTTAATTTGGTATATCACAATACTTTGTAGATTCTTTTGTTATTTTTAAATAATCTTACCAAACTTGGTTGGACGTATGATATTTTGGTTTTTAAATATTTGGACATTTGGCTAAATTTACTGAACAAAAAAGATTTCGAAAAATGATTTGCTATTTTAATGTGCCATTGTCTATACAGCCCATAAAATTAACAGAAGTATCGCACACAGCATTGGGCCTCAGGATGGACTCCATTGTACGGGACAGCGCAGAGTCAGGCTCAAAAGAAGCTTCGTTCCCCGTCACCGGCCTGAAACCAAACCAAGTGGGCGAGACGGTGCTGTACGGAATACCCATCGTGTCTTTGGTCATAGATGGACAGGAGCGATTGTGTCTGGCACAAATCTCCAACACGTTGCTTAAAAACTACAGTTATAACGAAATACACAATCGCCGCGTGGCCCTGGGCATCACGTGCGTGCAGTGCACGCCCGTTCAGCTGGAGATCCTACGCAGAGCGGGAGCAATGCCCATTTCGTCCCGGCGCTGCGGCATGATCACGAAGCGAGAGGCCGAGCGTCTGTGCAAGTCCTTTCTGGGCGCGCACTCTCCTCCAAAACTCCCAGAAAACTTTGCGTTTGACGTATCCCACGAGTGCGCGTGGGGCAGCAGGGGCAGTTTCATCCCCGCGCGGTACAACAGCTCTAGAGCCAAGTGCATTAAGTGCTGCTACTGCAACATGTACTTCTCCCCAAACAAGTTTATCTTTCACTCTCACCGCACGCCCGATGCCAAGTACACCCAGCCAGACGCAGCCAACTTCAACTCATGGCGAAGACATCTAAAGTTGTCTGACAAGACCTCTCCCACAGATGTCGCACACGCCTGGGAGGACGTCAAAGCCATGTTTAATGGCGGTAGCAGGAAGAGAACCCTTCCGTCCAGCTGCTCCCAGTCCTCGTTAAAAAACCACAACGTGCCCCGGGGATCGCCAGAGATTCCGACCAAAATCTTGAACTGCGATGAGACCCGGGGAGGCTCAGGCGCACGGAGCTATCCAGTCATTCCCGTGCCCAGCAAAGGTTTCGGAATGTTGCAAAAGATTCCACCACCACTCTTCCCGTCCCCTTATGGTTTTCCCACTTTTGGCCTGTGCCCCAAAAAGGACGAGGGTCTGGAGCGGCCTGCGCTCCCCGGGGTTCTGTGGCACGGGGCAACCAAGGACACATACCCGCCATTCCCCGTCTTCTGGCCCCTGCCACCCTACCCGCCACCCCACGGACATCCACCCAGACACGTCGATGTAGAAGTTGACGTGGAGCACTGTAGTGACCGCAGCACTAACACGTCCAAGGACAGTGCGCACGTTGAAAATGACAGGTGCTCGAGTACGCAATCTTTGCGCAACGAGGACGAAAAGTCCGGTGACGAGGCAAGATCCACTGAGGGCTCTGTAACCCCACTTGCGCCCCGAAAACTCAGCTACGTGTCTGCATTCCGACCTGTCATCAAAGACACAGACTGCATCGCAAGGCTGTATGGGCCCCGAGGCGCGTGCCGTCCGGGGTACATGTCCCCAGACTTTTTGAGTGAGAGCTCAAGCTTTAGATCTGCGTCTCCGTGTGTGGAAAGTGAAGGAGAAGCTGATGTGGACGTGGAGACGCACAAAGGTGCAGACCATGAAGAACCCCTACTCGTGCCATCGGTGTGTCCCAACACGTCCCCGGGATCCAATGTCCCCGAACACAAGCAAGACATGATTCCGCACGAGGCCGCGAGAACAGAGGCTCACAGCAAGCACTTACACCCGGAGAGTCACGTGCTCGCCGCATCCGCAGAGGTAAGGGCATCCACTGTCCAAAAACACTTCCAGATTTAAGGCCCACGGATGTGGCCTCCTGGTGAAATAATTGGACTGGTGTTATGTGGCCAAGGCACTGAAGCTCTCTTTGTCCCGCAGGTTTACTCAGCGGACAGAGCAGAGCCGCAACAAAGGAGCAGCCCGTATCAGGCAAAAACTTATCACAGCGCTCCACTGATTTCCAGTGCACTTGGTGAGACATTATTATTATTATTATTGTCATTATTATTATTATTATTATTATTATTATTATTATTATTATTGTTATTATTAGTATTATTGCCACTTATTAAAAGCTTCACATTCAAAGTAAAATATCAGTGTTTGCACTATTGTTAGATGAAAGCACCAGTAAAGAGGAGCCGTCCTCCACGGTGGAGGAGATAGAGACCAAATATTTTCATGAACATAGCGGGGACGAGGCGCAGCGGGAGCAGGACGAAGGTGAGCAGTCGGGGCGCTTCATTATAGTTTTAATGTATATTAGACAGAAATATGACGAAGACACTTTTTTTTTTTTTTTTTTAGGAGAAGAGACGGACAGAGCAGTGGCTACACAGAGAGACATGCAGAGTCTGGCAAAAGGTAAGATGGTGTGTATATTTTTACAATCATCTTTAATGCAGCCTGTTGTTTTACAAAACAAAAATAGTAAGTTTGCTCTTTTTCAGAGGAACTACAGAAGCAACTGTTGGAGCAGGTGGAACTGAGGAAAAAATTGGAAAGGGAATTTCAAAATCTGAAAGGTACAAACCCGCCACCAGTACGAATAGCTCTAACTCTCCATAGCTGCTATTTATTCTGTCTATGAACAAAACTTCTTTTCTGCAGGGTTGTTGGATTTAAGTTTAATTTTGATTGATATTTACCTTGATTTTCCCTCTTGTGATAATAATAATAATAATAATAATAATAGTGATAATAGTGATAATGATGATGATGTGTCAATGTCATTAACCTGTTGTGCACTTTTCTAAGAGGCCTTCAAACAAAAGCATAGTCTATAGTCAGTAGTAATATTTTTTTTCTCAAATTGAATCAGTCCCTAACAACCCACGGGCCGTGTAGATAGTTTTAGACAAACTGCATTTTGTGAGCTATTCATGGACAGGCCCCACGTAACACTGCTGTAGACTGTTAGTTAGTCGAGTTAGTGAACAGCTCCGCCTTTTGGCCCACTATTAACAGACAACTAGGCTATTTTAATTTATTCGTGTTTGTTTTTTTGTTTTTTCAAATTTTTCCTTTACAAAAGCTACTGAATCATTTGTCCTTAATTGACACAGCTTGGTGTTGTGCAGATAACTTCCAGGACCAGATGAAGAGGGAGCTGTCGTATCGGGAGGAGATGGTGCAACAGTTGCATATCGTTAGAGGTAAGACACGATCCTTCAGAATCACTTAAGCCACTTCACTCATGTAGGCCCAAACCAGACTTTTTTTTCAATCGGTAGTGTCCTAATTTATATTTAGTCTATTATGTGTTTCCGTTGTGTTTAAAGTTAAAAAGTGGCACATACCACAGCGAGCACATACAGTCTTCTTTAGTTTCTTCCCCAGCAATTTCGTATCTATTGTTGCATGTTTCATGGCTCAGTGGTTGATCCTAAATTAGCCTATTCATGAGAAAACCATGAACCACAAATGCACCACGCCTGACGGCAACTCAAGTGACTGTGGCATATTTATTTCCACTGTTGAATTCAAGTGCATTATTAATTGCCATTGTTTGCCTTAGAAGCTCACGACGCGTTACATCATTTCTCGTGTAAGATGTTGACCCCACGACACTGCGCTGGCTCCTGCACATTCAAGTCTCCTCTGATGCCGCCGTGACGCACAGCAGTACGCACGTCCGCCCGGAGAGACCCCTAAAACGGACTGTAACAGGCCTACCTGTGACCTTTTGTGTGACCACATTATTCTTCACTTACAGTGTTATTTCTGTTTTAATACACTAAATTATCATCAATATTTATTATTTGTGGCAAAGTGCAATGACGATATACAGTATGTACGGTGTAACACTGGGCCTATAGGCCTTAGTCTGTTGTTTGATTTTCAGTTGTGACAGCTGCTCTCTCTCTCTCTCTCTTTATCACTCACAAATACACTCACACATAAACACATTCTCTCTCTAGTTGTATTTGTTGTCTCTGGCAAGAAAATTGCGAAGACTTGAGGGGAAAATATTGAATGCACTTTATAAAAGGTTATTACAGAAAAAAGACTAAATGAACTCTACTACGTGACGTTTACCTCCTCCAAAATCGACTCAACCGAAATAGCAAACCAATGCCTCTCCTTTGAGGCTACAACACAGGTCCACCAGCTAATTGTAAAGAAGAGATGAGCATATCACTAGCGTTCTTAATGATCGATTTGTTTGAATCTCTAAAGAATAAATTGTTTTAACTAATGAAAGTCTTGTTGTGATTTACTATTATTAAAGATTGTTAGTATGTTTTTATTTCAACTTATTATTTTTATATAACTTGTTCTATAGGCAAAAAACGTTTTAGGTTTAGACTAATGTGTTACACACTAGATGGGGGAGGGGGGGGGGTGAAGATGATGACGTGTTGCACAAAGGAATTGAAGTTGAAGAATTAAGAGACATTCATGGGATCTCTAAATATTCCGCATTTCGTCCGGGCCGAGGCTTCGTTTTATTTTAATCTGTCTTTTATTTTATCTGAGTTGTTTAAGTAGCCTATTTTCATTGTTTATTATTTTATTTTCGTGTTTTTTCGTTTGTAGCAAATGTATCGCAATAAGGTTTTGTGAACAGTTAAGGATAGGGCTTTTTGAGACAGGTAAGACTTACGCATGGGGATGGCGCCCCCTGTTGTACTTTTAGAGAACTGCTGGGGCGTCCCTTGAGGATGGCTTTTGCGCATGCGCATCAATGTAACAAGATGGCGGAGAGTACGGAACTGAAGGTAATGCGATGCCTCACATTAGCTTGAAAAATATGCGTCCTGTGAAGTGCTATTGGGATTTCAGTCCCTGTGGCCATTGCATCTAAACATTAAGGAGTTATGAAAAAAGAAAATGGACCAATTCTCCCGATATTAACTGATAAAATAAAGCCCAGGCATGGTGTTAGCCGACAGCGAGCTTGTTAGCACTAGCTTTGTTATTGTTGAGACGATCCGTTAGTCTCTTCAGGAGCATCTGATATGCTAAGCGAAACTTAAGGTAAAATACAAGTACCACATTTATATTTTTGTCCTCCACTTAATGTCCATTAACTATTAGCCCACTGACACTTTTTTGTATTTAATCTGAGACTGGTGTGCGTCAAATGGGCTCTGGCTAATCACTGGAAATCTGGCGCATTTAGGTTATCCGCTGTAAGAAATGACCAAATTAATGATTATTATGTTTTTTTGCTCGATCATAAACGTGTGGACTTTGCATAAGAATTGAATGTAGCTTGTTGAACTATTTGATCTGTTTAAGCATTAAGACCGAGCGTTCTGTCAAACACGGAGTATTCCACCTCTTGTCTTCAATTGGTCCTTTTGTTACTCTACTAATCTCAGTATGAGCCAATTAAAGACTAAGCCAGTCCACATGTTCTGATTTTCTATTTGTTTTACTTAAAAAATAGGCTAATTTTGTTGTTTGTTTTTACTGCTAGATGTTATGATAATAAGTGCATATCCAAATGTGTATGTGTGTTTACAGTAAGGATACAGTTTTACTACATTATAACAATAGAAAACTGTGAATAACCAAAAGGAATATTGTTAGAGCAATAATACACATTTAGTTTGGCCTTTTTTAAATTGGAGCTTCTCTCATTTCTCAGCAAATGGTAATGAGCCTTCGAGTTTCGGAGCTCCAGGTGCTGTTGGGATACGCAGGCCGAAATAAGCACGGACGCAAACATGAACTTTTGACCAAAGCCCTTCACTTACTCAAGGCCGGCTGCAGTCCTGCTGTACAGATGAAGATTAAGGAGCTATACAGACGGAGGTTTCCCACTAAAATGGTTTCTCCAGTGGACCTGGTGCTGCCTGGAGTCCACTCTGCGGCCAGTCTGTCTGCCGGCCTGGCTCAGCTGGGCTCGCCGTCTCCTCTGCTTCCAGTGTCTTTGCTTGGACCTAAGCATGAGCTGGGCCTGCCGCACCTGCCTTCTGCTCTGCACCCAGTTCACCCAGACGTCAAGCTCCAGAGGCTGCCTTTCTACGACCTGTTGGATGAGCTGATTAAACCGACCAGTTTGGGTAAGTCTTGAATCAGTCCACTTACAGCTCGTGTTTATTTCTACCAGCTCGCAGATCTCTAGTGTGAATGACCTCTTTCTTGATTCTCATTGATTGAAGGCTGTTTTTTGAAAAAGAAGATTTTCTTAATATTTGACTAATAAATAGTTACTTGGATATCAGACTGACATCTGTAGTCTTAGTGAAACCTCATATGACACTGAATCTGAGTTTTCCTCTGTTCCTTTATGAAACCTACTTTTTTAGCTTCAGACAGTAGTCAGCGTTTCCAGGAGGCATGTTATGCTTTTGCACTGACTCCACAGCAAGTTCAACAGATCAGCAGCTCCATGTAAGTAAAACACTTATGCCATTGTAAACAAAAGCATGTAACCGATTTGGGATGGACTAAATGTACCTGCTTCTTTATTATTTAGGGACATATCTGGGACCAAATGTGACTTTGTGGTTCAAGTGCAGTTAAGGTGGGTGCAGCACATAAATTATCACATTTCATTGAAACATTGAAACATGAATACGTTTATGCATTAAGCAGAACATACAGAGATTAATACTTGCATTTAAATGTTACTCAGTACTTTTCAGAGTTGTTTTCAGACACCAACATTTTACTTCTTCTTAAGTAATATTTAGTTTGAAGTAAACATTTTGGTTACATTTCCCGCTGTGAGAAATTGAATATTAAAGTATTCAAATATTTGCACTTATACCTTTCTGATTTTAGTGTGTCTTATTATGCATAGAAATATAATGATATATGTGCAATATTTCATATTTTTTACAATAACATTCACTTATAAATCATAAATCCAGCTTTAAAATTCCTTTTACATCCAAACTTTTCCTATACATCCTATACTTGTTTACTCTTACTTGAGTATTTATTTGAGTCACTACTTGGTACTTCTACTTGAGTAATAATATTTTAATGTAACATTACCCTTACCTGAGTACAAATCTTGGCTATTCTCTCACGTAGTACGAGTATGTACCGGTAGTAGTTGCTGCGATCATTTTTGTATATCTGACCTCATGACCCTTGAATGTTCAGGTTTTGCTTATCAGAAACAAGCTGTCCACAAGAGGATCACTTTCCCCCCAATCTCTGTGTCAAAGTCAATGGAAAGCCCTGTAACCTCCCAGTAAGTGAAGCGTGTAGTCCTTATGCCTCATGCCTTTTCCTCTCTACATGTCTACATAACCATAATCTGCGTTTCTAGGGATATCTTCCTCCAACCAAAAATGGTGTTGAACCAAAAAGACCCAGTCGCCCAATTAACATTACATCTCTGGTGCGGCTGTCCACCACTGTTCCCAACTCTATAGTGGTGTCGTGGACATCGGAGATCGGGAGGGTGAGTTTTCACTACAGAGAGGGTCCACATCACTTTTGTGCTGACTTTCATTTGTGTTTTGTTCAGAGTTTTTCTATGGCTGTTTATCTGGTGAGGCAGCAGTCATCTGCAGTGCTGCTGCAAAGGCTACGGGCCAAAGGGATTAGAAACCCCGACCACTCAAGAGCTCTCAGTAAGTCTTTTTTCATCTCTAATATTTATGTTCTAACCCTGTTATTGTATAATGATAGAAGCTACTCATTGTATCTGAGGATGTTTCTAACCGTAAATGTTAATATAGGAGCTCTGTACCTAAAATAATATTTTAAACTGCTGTTTTCCCCCCTAAGTCAAAGAGAAACTGACCGCTGATCCAGAGAGTGAGATTGCCACCACCAGTCTTCGAGTGTCACTGCTATGTCCCGTAAATACAATATTTTACTCACTTTTCTTGCATTAAATTAACATCTTGGACTCAGTTAGAGGGCAGAGACCAGCATCAATCAACATTCAATATAGATATTCAAACAAAAATCAAAACATTTTGAAATAACTGGATTGAATAAATGGTTGGGAATATTGGGACAGTATAGCAATTGGCCTAAATTTGTTTTATAGAATTACACTTCCCTTAGTCCCAACAATGTCCTTCCATCTTTTCACGTTGTTTGCTAATGCTAAGGTTACTGCTAATGTTTGTGTGTTGTTACTGTATTGAATAATATTTCATTCTCCTCAGTTGGGAAAGATGCGACTGACCATCCCTTGCCGGTCAATGACATGTTCGCACTTGCAGTGCTTTGATGCCACTCTTTACATCCAGATGAATGAGAAAAAGCCCACATGGGTATGCCCAGTGTGTGACAAGAAGGCTCCATATGAACACCTTATTATTGATGGGTAAGAGCCATGGATCTATTATATTATCTGGATAAGGTATTGCTAGCCTCAACATGTCGTTAGCGGCCCCAGTGGCCAGTCCATTGGTACTGCAGCAGAAGAATTCGTGCGATCTATTTTTAGAATTGTGATATAGTCCTGAATTGTGAATCAAACCAAATTGTGAGATACCTGAAAAGTTGCACTCCTAATATGAAGTAAATAAACAAAGAGTTCTACCAAAATGTAACATGACAAATACTAAAGTTAAACCTCATAATCATTTATACAGATTGTTTATGGAAATATTGAGTAGTTGCTCAGACTGTGATGAGATCCAGTTCAAAGAAGATGGAAACTGGTGTCCAATGAGGTCTAAGAGAGAGGTGCAGGAAGTATCGGCTAGTTTCAACGGCGGGGCAACAGGTAAGATCTGTAAATCATCGTGTCATTTACACTGTACACACCATATTGACATTGTGCTGTTATTTGTGCAGATTTGTCACGGACAGAAGCCCATGAGCAGAGGAGGTCGAATGACAACAAAAAGAAAGTGGATGTTATTGACTTGACGCTGGATAGCTCGTCAGAAGAAGAGGACGAGCCGCCTCTGAAAAGGCCCTGTCCTTCCCTGTCGCCCGTGTCTCCGCCCATCAGCAAGGGGTAAGTCTGGTCAATATGTGACAGACTCAATCATTCTTTCTGTGTCTGATTGTGTGTTTTTCTCTCTAGAGTTTTGAACCTGCATCAGGGCTCTCCAGTGAGCAGGGCTCCCAGCATGCCCCCGGTGGAGAACAGCTATATCCCTCCCCCTCCCCCACTCATCCAGGACTACCGCCACTACTACCACACAGCCAACGACCTGCCCGGTACGTGCCCATGTGGACTGAGATACATGTTTGAGTCTATTCTGTTTATCTATTACGTAGGCATGTCACAATATACATTTTAGAGTCACGATTATTATGCGGAGAAATAAGATTTCACGATTATTCAAGATTATCAGTAAAAAGAAAATACACATTTATATTGTATTTTTTATGTTTAAACTTGCAAATATTCCCGTGAGAGGAAAATTTAGTTAACACTTAACGTCTCTACTCTTTAATAGAGCTGTGTGTGCGTGTGCGCATGCGCGCTTATTGGCCCCTCATGGTAGCTCTTTTAAGCATTATTTCATTTATTAGCGAGCGATCGTGCGTTCCGTGGCTCCACTCTCAGCTTGCGCTGAGCGGTTGCTTCCGATCTGCCTCGTGTAAGCAGCAGCATTAAAAAAACCTACTCACGCTGACTGTAGCACAGACTATTCACTCGCACTCAGGCTTTTAAATAGGATTTGAAAACCCTGTCCAAATAATTTTGTCCGGGGGTACGGGGGCGACTAGGCAAAAAAACAAGTAGCTTCGGCATTCTCCGGACCACGGCTTGGCAGCCAATCAGAGCCAAGCACACAAATTTTGTCGACTAATCAGCGCGCAGCATGTCAATTTTCACTTGTAAACAGTAAACTGTAATGGTGGACTATTGTCAAATGCTTCCTGGCCCGATTTAATGATATTATTCCCTTTTTGTCTAAGATTTATTAATAATATGGCCGTCCCTGCACTCGAAAATGCACGTCCACATTTTAAAATACCCCGTCCAAAATACGGGAAGACTGGTCTCTATCTAAAAGCCTGCTCGCACTAGTGTGTAACGGACCGGTGGTTCAGCGCCGGGCTCTGTCTCAAAGACACGTGAGTTGCGCACGCCGCCGTGACTCGTGTTGCGCCTGGAGACATTTCTGTGGTTAACCACAGATTCCAAAAAACCCACGGATAACCTATTGTGGCCATAAATAACCGCAATGATTGGAAAAAAACGGTTAAACTTGATATTCCTACTATTAAAATATTCAAGTGAAATGAAAGTATGAAACTATTGAAGAAACTATTATTGATCACTAACTAACCACTGAGCCACAGTTTCACTTATTTCCTGTCCCCAAGAAGCCCCGGATGACTGGACATAATGACTACAGACCTGTGGCGCTGACGTCTGTAGTCATGAAGTCATTTAAGCGCCTGGTCCTCCCCCACCTCTAGTCCCACACCCCCTCCCTGCAGTTCGCCTACAGAGCCAACAGGTCTGTGGACGACGCTATCAACCTGGCACTCCACTCACCCTGCAGCATCTGGACTCCCCGGGAACCTATGCCAGGATCCTGTTTGTGGACTTCAGCTCTGCATTCAACACCATCCTCCCTGCTCTACTCCAGGACAAGCTCTCCGAGCTCAACGTGCCTGACTCCACCTGCAGGTGGATCACTGACTTCCTGACTGATCGGACGCAGTGCGTGCGGCTGGAGAAGAATGTCTCCGACACACGGACTATCAGCACAGGAGCTCCACAGGGCTGTGTACTTTCTCCCCTACTCTTCTCCCTGTAGACAAACTGCTGCATCTCCAGCCACGACTCCGTAAAACTAATTAAGTTTTAAGACAACACCACCCTCATCGGGCTCATCTCGGACGGAGATGAGTCTGTCTACAGGAGGGAGGTGGACCGGCTGATGTCCGTGCAGCGGTAACAACCTGGAGTTCAACGCCGAGAAGACAGTTTAGATGATTGTGAACTTCAGGAAAGTCAAAGCCCCCCCCCTCACCATCTCAGACTCCCCTATCTCCACTGTGGACTGCCTCCGCTTTCTCTGCACCACCATCACCCAGGACCTCAAGTGGGGGCTCACCATCAGCTCCCTCACTGAGAAGGCCTAGCAGAGGATATACTTCCTGCGGCAGCTGAGGAAGCCAATCTGACAGTGGAGATGATGGTGCAGTTCTACACGGCCATCATTGAGTCCATCCTCACCTCCTCCATCACCGTGTGGTACGCTGGAGCCACAGCCAGGGACAAAAAGAGACTACAGCGCATTGTACGCTCTGCTGAGAAGGTGATCAGCCGCGAACTACCATCTCTGCAGAACCTGTACGTTCCAGGGCTCTGGGACGTGCAGGTCGGATCACAGCCGACCCTTCTCACCCTGGACACGGACTATTCGAGCCACTCCCCTCAGGCAGGAGGCTACGGTCCATCCAGACCAGAACCTCCCGTCATAAGAACAGTTTCTTTCCCTCTGCCTTTGAACTCATGAACACTGTCCAAGCACTTTCCACTCACTGCACTGTTCATTTCTTATTGCACTACATAACTTTATATTATTATGTACTTATCATGCCATTTTTGTATTCAGTGTTAAATTTTTTGTTGTTTGTGTTGCACCGGATCACCTGGACAAGTTCTTATGTTTGTGAATTTTGTTCATTAACAAATGGCAATAAACCCGATTCTGATTTATTTGGACAATGTACCAGGCTCTAGTTCATCTTTAGGTTTTAGATCTACAGGTGCTTCCAATTTCTCCAACTTATCCTGATGCAGAACGAGTTGAAAAGGTGGAATAATAAATAAGAGTGGAGATTAAATGTGGATGAAGTGATGAAATTAGCCTAATAGTATTCAAACGATGTGTGTAGTAGTGGGAAATGAAATATCTGATCTAATCTGATGTTTTTCTTTTCCCCACAGAATTAAATTTCTTCTCCTTCCTTCAAGGTGACAATCAGGTACGTTCTGTCCGCACTTTCTGTCAAAGTGAGCTGTTATTAAAGTTAGATGTGACAAACCTGTTTCTGTTCTGTAGCATTACAACATGGTGATGGCCGCAGCAGCTGCGTCTGCGTCCACCTCAGAGGAGCACGAGCTGTTGCTGAGCCGCTTCCTGCCTTACAGCTCGACTCAGATGATGCGCGAGCAGCCGGGCTCTGGGAGCAGCTCTCTAGGAGTGACAAACGGAAGCAGTAACAGCGGCAGCAGCTCCAGCCTGGTGTCCTCCAGCAGCCTGAGGGAAAGGGACAAAGAGCGAGACAGGGACAGGGACATGTCCGGACTGTCACGCTCTTCTGTGGAAGCTGCTGCTGCAGTAGCAGCTATTTATGGATCCATGTCAGACGTGATCTCTCTGGACTAGAACTCACAGGACTGAATGAACTCCGGAGGTCTTTGTAAATAAAGAGGAAGAAAGAATACAGTGCTATGTACAGAGAGTAAATCTATTTTCAATCGGACTTATCGTGTATATAAACCTAGGACGCTTGTTGTCCTGTAAGTTACTTCAGTTGATATTTTTCTGTGAACACTGAAGACTTTTTCACACCTCCCCATGTGACCCTATAATTATTCTACCTTTTCTACTCAGTTTTTACTGTTTTGTTTCATGTCAATGGCATTATTTTAGTATGTTATAATCTGCACACAGTTGTTCAAAGAAAGCGTCATGTTACATGAAGAATGTGAAGCAAACTAAATCATTCACTTAATAATATAATTTGTGACTTATTCAACTATTATCATGTGACTGATTCAACTATTGTCATGTTACTGTAGATTTTTCCGTCAGTCTTGATTTTTAAGTTATTTTTCTCATATTTATGATACAAGTAATTGGGTAGATGCTTTTAAACGCATTCCTTCTGCCTTAGATATATTATCCACTAGGTATGCAAAAGATTGTTATTTTTTCCAAAGTGTGTGCTTACTGAAGCAAAAATTTAAATGATAAGTTTTCATAATGGCATTTGGCTTTAATGCCCCTTTCAATGTAACTTTTTCCAATAAGACTGTCAAGCCCAATGAACAAGAGGGAGTTGGGACTGTAGCACTTGCTCCAGTTAAAGGGTGAATTCACAGTTGCTCCAGCTCTTGAAACCAGTGTCAGTTTTGCATGTGCAGGCTAACGGGCAAACACATCTGCTTTACTTTGTGATGCAAATCCCATTGTTATCTCAGTATATTTCCTGCTGCCTCAAAGAAGACATGGACGTCAAACTCCAAGCCATTCATCCATTTTGAACACTTAGGGTGTTATTTGAGTTGTGCTTACAAGATTTATTTATTTACTATATATTTTCAGCATATATTTGATTTGTGAATATGCATTGCTGTCTATGTATGTGATTTTCTTTTGTAATTATATAATTAATATTTAAAAATGTGTCTGTTCCAATTGGTTAATTCATAAGGGATGAATATCCTTTGCTTTACCTCTGATTTATATTTGAGCCATTCTTACTCAGATCGTACATTGATATTTCTTTCAATGTTGAAAAATGACCTGGTTTCTTACACTCAAAATATTAATTCAATATTATCACTTATAAGTAAATTTATAACCCTTGACAATTCTAGCCCTGTTCTTAAAACTTCACCTTGCTACTTGTGCACAACAGAACTTCTCATTACACTCAAACTTAACTTTCAGTTCTACATTTTTTATTATCAGTCCATTCCTCAGATCTATACACTGCAAACATTGCAGGTGAACTTCCATGGAGGTATTTATTTATGACTGTATATATATTTTATTGATTTGCCTTTTATTGTGACGAGGTTTTTCCTTTTTGGAGGGGGGGCGGGCCCATGGATGGGCGGGCCGGGGGAGGCTAATGTACGTTGTCGCGTCGCGCTTGCGTCAGCGCGTCGGCGATGACGTTTATAGTGAGCGGCGCCGTTTCAGACTGTAATGGGATCAGGCGATTTTTTCATTATTTTGATAGTGTAATCTGTGAATGGCGCCGAAACAGGACCCGAAACCTAAATTTCAAGAAGGTAATTTTCCAACCGTGTCGTTAAAATGGCCCGTGCGCGCGCTGAACCGTGCGTTTGGCAGCTGCCTTCTTCTCGAGACAAACGATCCGCCATTGAGAGCCGAGAGTCCACAGCTTATTGTTTCTTTGTGTACAAAATCAGCCTATTCTTCCATAGTATTTTTAATCACTACTGAAGTCCTGCTCCGAATGAATATGTTTATGTATATTGCACTTAACGGGGCGTTGTTGTGTTGATCGTCGTTAGCAACAGCAGCTTGGCCTCATTGTGTGTACAAGGACAGCTAGCTTCGACTGATGCAGAGCCCTCTTCGTGATACATTATTTACCTGTGTATAATAATCAGTTGCATTGGGGCGAATGGCAGTCAATGAATGGCTTTTAGAACGACTCTTGATGTGCAACCACGTAGTTAATGTCACTGCAATGTTGTGGTTTGCTCTGATTCTGTGAAAATGTTCTATTTCAGGTGAAAGAGTGCTGTGTTTTCATGGGCCATTGCTCTACGAAGCTAAGGTAGGTTCAATGCTTCAGGGTCTCTTACTCATAGAGGAGGTGGTGGCCCCCCATAGTCTAATTTTCAAGACTGCAACGGTTTATTGGAATAATCGTGACTAGTCAACAATGATCATGATCTTATTTTGATGATGGCAATCATTATCTGGACTACAGACTCTAAATCACATGACAAAAGACCTTTTAATAACAAAGACAGTGGCGTTATTAAAACAAAATGTCCCAAAAAACCATAAACAATTTTTAAAACTCTGCATTTACAATATAAATCGTTTGACCACTAATTGAAACAATGACTGCTGACAAGTCGACTTCATAAATAATAGTTAGTAGCACCCCAACAAATTTTGCCCCTAAAAGTTAACGAGCTGGACAATAATTTTGTATTAGTTAGGCCCGGTCGTCATCCCCATATAAAGCACTCATTTGCCCTAAGTAGCTCACGAATACGTTCCCCATCTCTTGCAT
This sequence comes from Eucyclogobius newberryi, assembly GCF_026437365.1. NCBI lineage: Eukaryota > Metazoa > Chordata > Actinopteri > Gobiiformes > Gobiidae > Eucyclogobius > Eucyclogobius newberryi. Next base: position 17,079,849 of record NW_027316389.1, read on the forward strand.
GTTCCGTGCATATAAGCATGTAATGCAAAAATTGAACATTATTACTGTATAGAGGTCCAAAAACACAAAGTGGGCGGAGCCCACTCAAAATTAACGAAAGTACCCGTCAGTGACCAGGGACCCACACCATGAGGTAGGAAAGCGCGAGCGCGTTACGAAAATGTATAGTTTATGATATTTGAAAAATGGGAAACATTGTTTTCGCATCGGAATATTCTTCTTTCTTCTTCTTCTCGGGACCAACCCCCCTATTTTTCACCCAGTGAACATTGACGAAAAGTCACAAAAATGTTCACACCTCTAAAAATCGTGCCTCTACATTCTGGCTAGCTCCCTTTTCTAAAATAAAAAAAAATTGGCGCGTCAGCGCCCCCAAATGTACCAAAAATGCATTGAGAGATGGGAAATGACCCAAAAAAAATCTGATCGTAGAATCATGAAATTTGGCGCAGAGGTAGATGGTGACAAGAGAAGTAAAAAATATTATTACGGCAACGCCGTCCGCCCAACCAAATGTCGGCCATATTGCTTCAAAAATGGCTAAACATGACTTCGGAGTTTTTCCAAACGTCGTACTTTTACGAACTCCTCCCAGGGCGTTGGCCCTAAAAAGCTGAAATTTGGTGAAAATGCTACTGAGGAGTGGGACATCAAAAGTTATCCAAATTACATTGATACCTGTCACGGTCTCTGTGCGGCGAAGCCGCAAACTGTAGCAAGAATTTCAGAAATCTCCCAAATTTAACATTTCTGCCGTTTGCGCCGATAAAGTCCGAATTGCGTCAAATTTAGAATCAGTTGTTAAACTCTTTGCCCTAAACCTACTTGAAGTGAAATAAATTAATTTGGAGCCACAGCGCCCCCTACAGATTTTATATGGAGGTTAAATATTTAGTTTTGCGAAATTATATGAAATTTGACACACAACTCAATTTTGGCATCCCCATCAAAAAAGTCAATGAGACCCATGTCATAATTGTTATGGCTTTGCCGTAACGATGACCGAAACCTTCCATGTTATTCCAATGGGGAAATCGCCAGAACATGTTTACGCTTTAGACTTTCACAAACTCCTCTTAGGGCGTCAGCCCTATTAACCTGAAATTTGGTGAGACTCATCTTCAGGGGTGGACCATCAAAAGTTATCCACATTTTTATTCTAAGAGTCAAGGTGTCTGTGCGGCAAAGCCGCACATTTTGCCAAGAATTCAAAATAAAATTGCTTTTTGATGGTAAAACAAAGGGGAGAAGATGTGACAGCGTCACAGATTCAGCAGTAGGCGTAATAAAAGGACAATTGGGGCGCGTTAGCGCCCCCTCCTCTTGCGGTGGCGTGGCGAGGGCCGATCATTGCCGCTTGCGTCTATATTTATTATTATTATTATTATTAGTTATTCTTTTTTGCTTGTTGAACATCCGTAACATCATTTTAAAAATAACTACTGTAGGGCTGCAACTAACGATCACTTTGCTTAACAATTAATTGATTATTCTTTCAATTAATCAATTAGTTGGTTTAGAACGCAAAAGTGACGTGATGAAAATATTTTTCTAGATTTGACCCAGATGAAGCTGATCCTGATGCACAATTATTGACAACGGCGTGTTTTCATGATATACACTTGAATTTACACAATTTACACATCATTTTAATGGAATTACGCCTCAGTTACATCTCAATGTATTTCCTCAGCTCATAGAATAATTTGGAACCTATGTATAGACCAGTTAAAGACATTTTAATTTCAATAATTGATTAACTTGTTGCAGCCCTACTGTACTGTTAAGAAGAACAGATATAAATATAAAGAAATGTATTCAAATAAGGTTTGCGTGCGCCGCCATAGTCTCAGCAGAATGTATGAGAAACACTTGCGCTTGGTCTATACATGTGATGCATACATTTGTCTAATCATTGATTGTGACGATTATTTTCCCCGCAGTGTGTGAAAATAAACGTCAAGGATAAGCAGATCAAATATTTTATTCATTACAGCGGGTGGAACAAAAAGTAGGTACCGGTCCACTCGCATATACACTACATGCCAAACTTGCGTCTGCTTTGTTGATTATTGACTCTGTCTTGACCTTCATTTTTAGCTGGGACGAATGGGTTCCTGAAAGCCGTGTTCTGAAGTATGTGGACAGTAACCTGCAGAAACAAAAAGAGCTTCAGAGGGCAAATCAGTTAGTGCGACACGTTTCATTTCACTGCTATGAAAAGGACACTGTTGATATGGTTTTGTGTTGCTCTTTTTTTCACAGAGACCATTATGTAGAGGGAAGAATGAGGGGAGCTGCACCAAATAAGAAAATCCCTGCCCCCCCGCAGAAAAATGAAGTGTGCGTTTTGACTTCTCTCATACTTGTTTTGCTTAATATACACGTAGTTGTACCGTACGTTTCATGGCCGACCATAGAGCGACGAAGCGTTATTTTACATTTTAATACATTTTTGTGGTTTCAAGGGTGGACAATATAGATATCTTTTTTTTTTTTGAAGTATATCGAAAACAATATTAAAAACTATGTCAAGCCAACAGAAATGCGTTAACTGTTGAATGTATTAGTTGAGGTTTTATTGTCAGACAAATGTGAATTAGCTGTACAATGAATCATAAAAAAGCAGAAATATTATATCTATTTTTAATCCACTCCACTTTTCTTTCTTTAGCATTTATTAGTGTTATAAACTATAAACTTGTTTTTACAATTTTGCATATCCTCCAAACAATATTTATTGTATTATCTACAAACACATTTAAAAAAATTTCCTACTTTTACTGTTTTTCCAAATGTGTAAATTCCTGTGCTTAATCTTTCTGAATTGTAAATGTCTAAATGTATCACAAAGTGTTTCCAAAGGGTTAATAGTAATTCAACTTTTTTTTTCCACTGCAGGAAAGCCAAAAAGAACAAACAGAAAAGTAAGCGTTATTATGTTTTTGTCGCTACCGTTCCTAATGCAGAGCACATGAAAGTTAAATGGCTGTGAAATTATCCGTGTTGTTGTTCTGTGACTAATCTATGTTTGGTTAGCTCCTGGAGCCGGAGAAGGAACCAGCTCAGGAGGCGACCCAACTCACCCTCCACGAAAGAAGAGGGCACGCGTCGACCCCACAGTCGAGAGCGTAGGTTCTCCGCCCACATTCAGTTCCCCAGATGATCTTGGAAAATGCATTGAATATTAAACTGTGTGTCTACAGGAGGAGACATTTATAAATCGTGTTGAGGTAAAAGTGAAAATCCCAGAAGAACTGAAACCATGGCTCGTTGACGACTGGGATTTGATAACGCGTCAAAAACAGGTGAATGACTCGAATATGAATGTCAAGCAGTGACCAAATCAGATTTTAATATTTTTATATTGTAATTTTACAGCTTTTCCATCTACCAGCCAAAAAGAATGTTGACGGCATTCTTGAAGATTATGCAAACTATAAGAAATCAAGAGGAAACACTGACAGCAAGTAATTTCTAGGACAGATATCATACACATTTTTTGAGCTTTTAACCATGTTATAACTTTTCCTTATCAAAAACTTGACTGGTGTCGTTTCATTAATCCTGTTTTACAAGGTTCATTTATTTTTTCATTGTCCATTCCCAGTGTTGAAAGCAGAGGGCGCTCCAACGCTTAAATACTGCATTGGAAACAGTTTTTTAAAGTTTGAAAATGTGAAAATACGAATGTCTACGTGACCAAAAACATGTTTAAAAGCCAATTAAAGCATAGCATGTCCGTCTGGCCTTTAAATGTCGAATCGGGAAGCCACTTTAAGCTGTGTATTTTTATTTTTTAGGGAGTTTGCTGTGAACGAGGTTGTGGCTGGAATCCGTGAATATTTCAATGTGATGCTGGGTACGCAGCTCCTGTACAAGTTTGAGCGACCTCAGTATGCGGACATTTTGGCCAACCACCCAGACACATCCATGTCACAAATCTACGGCGCGCCACATCTACTCCGACTCTTCGGTAAAGACCCTCTTGATCTGTTGAATAAGCTGACTACTAATAACTCATCTCTGTGGTGATGTAGAGTTGGTGCCTTTAATATGTTATAATAAGAATGACTTCTCAAAAATATTCACGTTAAGTTATCCAGTTTGGTGAGGTTCTCTTATTCTGAATAGACAAAAACGCAACTTTTTATTCAAGCAAGTGAAACTACAAAGAGCTCCTGCCAACAGAGGGCGTCAGACACCTGATTTCTACCATTAAAATGTAAAGTGAAAGAAACTTGCTGCACAAGTGCATGTTGTCTCCACCATAAACACATTATTTAAAGTAAAACAATTGAAAAACAAAAGTATCAAATGTCTCCTTTTTAATTGTATTGTCCTTGATTTTCAGTGAGAATCGGAGCCATGTTGGCCTACACGCCGCTGGATGAGAAAAGCCTCGCTCTGCTCCTTAGTTACCTCCAGGACTTTCTGAAGTCTGTACTTGTCTTATGTCTCTGCCCAGTGATTGTGAATTAAATCTGCTGACTGTCCTGTCCTTTGTCTTTCAGATACCTGGTGAAGAACTCTGCTTCACTGTTCAATGCCAGTGATTATGAGGTGGCCCCACCAGAGTACCACCGTAAGGCTGTGTGAGCCCTGTCACTGTCGCGCACTAAACGCCTTCACGGTCAGATCTGATAATGGAGGAAACAGTGAAAGAATCACACTTTTTCCTTGACTAATATAATTTTCTTTCATGTGGAAATATGCACTTTCTGTGTGATGTTTTTGAGTACCACTTTTTAGTTTCTACAATTGTTTTGCCTGATGTTTGTCAAAAAAACAACTAAATTGACCTTGTCCGTTATCATTTTCTAGTAAAAGTCTTTTTTTTTCTCAGTTGTGTTTTTCTCATTATTTTATACATAGATATAGGTAGGTTAAGCACTTTATTTGTTCAGAAAGCCCGTGGATGTATTAAATTATAGTAAGCCACATATCTGTTGACAAAGTATTATATTAGATATAGATTTTCTTTTGATTCACTATACACACTTGAAAGACAATGCTCCAGTGAATCCATCTGGAAATGTGCATGAGGAAACAGGGCTGTGGGCACTCTGAGCCGCTCTTCGGCAGAAAGAATCCACCAAACAAACAGCCAGTAAAGTGGAATAGAACCCACGTGTTCTTGCTGGACAGCTTCAGTGTGCTACGCAAAAACACATGAGCTGCAGCCCCAGGGCCAGATGTTCTACCTCTATGAGGAGATAAATACAAGCTTGTCATGGAATAATATGAGAAATCTGTTATTCTACCTCATTTTCTGATGCGCCAAGAAAAAGTGATTGTATTTTGTAAGATCACCAGCAGAGGGCGGCCTTCGCTAAGAAATAACTGTTCAGACCAGACTCACAGGCGTTTTTCTTGTCTTTCTTTTTTACATATTTAAACCACCAACCATATGTCAATATGCAATCAAAACATCCTGATGTATATGATGTATACATACAAATAATACGTTAACTCTTTCACAAGGCCAGTAAGCCTTTTTTCTCCTACTGATTATAGTTATGTGGGAAATTTAATTCCACTTTATCGTTTACGTTATATTCTCCCTCACCCCTGCCTGCTCCTTGTGGATGTGCTTTCACCAACATAACACAGTCCAGCCCACCAGTGAAAATGAGGCCCGCCTTTACAAGCTGTAGAAAGTTTTCAGGAGGGGATCGTTGGCCCTTAGCTGAGAGAACAGTGTGAATTACTTGTGCTGGCAGTGGTTCACAGAGCCAAATATGCACAGGTCTGTGGAGCTGGCAGCCTCTTCACAGTAACACCATTCTTTCAGCATGTGTGCAGCAGCAGAGGTTTCACAGAGAGTATTACACTCAGCTGTCAGCGCCTCCAACCACTGAGTGCAAATGGTTGCAACCCCTAATAAGGCAGCTCCAGGGCTGGGTTGCATGTGGTGGTCAGGGTATGGGCTCCTTGTGGGTCTGTCGTTCTGTCACTCAGCACATTCAGCCTGTGTTTGGTCTATAAGCTGAACACAGAACAAGAAACGTGCACAGTAACTAAACTTCAGATGGTATTAGTCTTTCCTGGCCTTAATTCGAATCTATGAATATGAATACAATTAACCCAACGTAATCAGGATAGGAGAGCAGAAGAAGATCACCATAAAGCCACTGTACACCCAAAATATCCAATATTGTGGATTAGTCATGCTTTAAAGATGCAGATGCACTATGTCTACCTGCTTGTGTCCATGTCCATGATGTTACTTGGCCCCTAGTTTGACATTAAATGTTTTTTTCTAGCATTTATTTAATTACGGCTGCTTTTATTGCTCCAAAATACATAGAAAAATATGTATTCTTCCAGTGAGCAGGGTCATCTCTCTCTGCCTGCATGTTCCACAGTATGGCATTAATTGACTCCGTTGAGACAAAAACATTTGTCTCAGGTCAAGTTACAGTTCAGTTGTTAGGAGCAGCTCCATGCAGAAAAGCAGGTGGCAGACCCTCATAAAGAGAAACAGATTTGTGTACCTGTAAAAACTACTTTTGTCCACCAGCCATAATTCTGTCATAATGAAGCATATTATGTTATTATTATGTATATGATGTGTGTTTCAAATGGTAATATTTATATAGGGCCTTCAATGCACTCAAGGAACCACTCACCCATTCACACGTTCATCTGTGGGCGAGGCGGGCCGAACTCTGTATGATGTTCTCATTTTTCTCATACTTTTTCTAATTATGGTTTGGTTTAGGATATTCCTTTTGTTTAATATCTATCATAGTCGTAGAAGTTAAAAAAATACAGGTAGTTGAACATTTAAAATACAGAGACAATTTACACACTACTGATAATTTTGTGACAGTTTGAAGGACTATTCAACAAATTAGAGGTGTTAGATATGATTTATTGTTAAATCAACTATTGAGTATTTTATATGGATTATTACCCTTGTTTAGAGTATGGTTGCTAGGTAACACTTGTGGAATTATCTCTACATATGTCACATCTGATGCTCATGTCCATCCAGAAATTAACTTTTTAATTATAAAGTCTTTGTAAAATCTCAAATATAATCATGTTCACTATGCTTTAGTGAAATGTGTACTCTAACCTGTCATATACACTTTAAGTCAGTGAAAGATTAGGTCTTTAAGAGTGTTTTGAGAGCACATATTTAATCTCAATTTAGGCCTGATGTAGACTTGGTTTGGTCCTATTCTAGTCCTGGTCTAATCCAGGTTTAGTCCCAGTTTTGATTTTAGGTGTGTGTGTGTGTGTGTGTGCGTTACAATTAAAAGCTCAACTAATTAACAGAATATAAAGTGTATCTGAAGGCATCATCCCAGTACACTGTGATGACCAGTGTTATTCTGACAGACCTGTGCAGACTTGTGTGCAGTGGAGCAATACATACACACATTATTACATGGCTCTCCTGCTGTGCTCTGTAATGATGCCTTCAGTCTGACAAATATTTGAAATGGATCACCGGCTGAATGAGACATGCCATTATCCAGTCTCACTTGCACCTGGCTTAGGAGTGAGCTGCTGTTTGTGCATTTCTGTCTTTACACAGCCATGACATAATGTTTTGAATTGATGCTTTCCTTATATTAGGCAGAGTATAACTGAGCTGTCATCCTGCTATGAAATGAAAACAGTAATATAGCCAAAGGTGAGTGGCGTTTTTATCTTTGCTGTGCTCAGGATGAAGTGACTGTGGAGGACTTTGGCAGGCAGCCACTTACTGCGCTCTCCCGAGGGCTCTTACACCAGGCAGAGTCAGAGCAAACGAGAATTACACAAATTACAGAGGCTAAACGGTACTAATCACTGCTCTGGGAGCACCTCCAGAGCTCATCAAGGCTGCTACTGCTACAAATGCTTTTACTATTACTCTAACAAAAGTCTACTGCTATTTCTAGAACTATTACTTATGTTATAATACATCTACTGCATAATGCTGCGTGTGCATTGACCTATATTTGGCAAAACCGCTTCTAACTTTGTGTTGGACCAATGCAATGTTGCGGTTTGGGGCCCCAATTTGGTAATGATGACGCGTGCCTGTGGTTATGACGCGGTCTTGCCCCACCGCCCGTCAGTTTGGAGATTCGCGGAAAGGAGATAGTCTGTAATATAGCTAAAAACTGCGGGAATCAATCAAAAAAACACTCTGGGTACATATATGAAGCACACATAGCAATGTAAGAAGGTTAAAAGCTCTGAAAAGTCAATTTTGGATGTTATGGGACCTTTAATAGAAGAACTCTTATAGACAGAACCTCTCATTTCTTAATAAGGAATGGAGGGGGGAAATAAACAGCTAGCGTAAGACAAAATAATACCAATAATAATGGTAAAATAAACATTCTATTTACATCAGTTATATGCACATGAATGTGACATTATTGCGTGTGAGTAGGACAATAATGGCACTTGAACAGTATTGCACATGGTTAAATCAGTATTGCACGTGTTCAGGACTAACAGTGTTTGTTATAAAGTCTGACAGCAGCAGGAAGGAAAGACCTGTGAAACCTTTCCTTCACACAGCGAGGGTGGATCAGTCTCTCACTGAAGCTGCTCTCCAGAGCGGACAGAGTGTCCTGCAGAGGGTGAGACTCATGGTCCAGCATAGATGTGAATCTAGCCAGGACCCTCCTGTCCCCCACCTCCTGCACCGAGTCCAGAGCGCAGCCCAGGACGGAGCTGGACTTCTTGATGACTTTGTCCAGCTTCTTCCTCTCCCTCTCTGTGATGCTGCTGCTCCAGCAGGCCACACCGTACAGGAGCTGATGCCACCACAGAGTCGTAGAAGGTCTTCAGGAGTGGCCCTGTCACTCCAAAAGACCTGAGTCTCCTCAGGAGGTAGAGCCGACTCTGGCTCTTCCTGTACAGTGCGTCTGTGTTATGAGTCCAGTCCAGTTTGTGGTTCAGATGAACACCCAGGTACTTGTATGAGTCCAAATAAGATCCAAATAATATCACATCTGTTTAAACTCCGGAGCAAGTAGATAAACTAATAATGATGTGAAGAAATAATAACAAATACACACAATTAAAGGTCAACTGGTATAATGTGAAACTAACTAAGTGCTATCAACTTCTTCCCATCAGGCTTAACATTGTTTTTTGGGGTCTCTCTAATGCAGGGGTGTCCAAACTATGGCCCGTGGGCCAAATGCTAATATTTGTTTGCCATCAGGCTTCCTGCTAAAATGGTCCAAACAACCAGAAGTAGAAGTTTTTAGTGTACAATTTCTGCTATCATAAACCTAAATAACAGCCAATTTGATGTGATACAGAAGTATGTATGTTCCAAGCCTTATTACAGGTGTGGAGGCTCGTCAAAACTACATCAAATGCAACATTTCAAATGATTCACTTCATTGTCATGTCGTCTGTGGCCCTCCACTCCGTATATGTTTCAAAATGTGGCTCTAATGGATGTTGGGATCTCTCCATGTGCTGAAAATGAACATAGGCTTGATTTTTCACTTCTCTAGACCAAAAAAAAGGAAATGTTGATGCTGTTCATCACGTCACCTTTTCCCGTTTAATTATTTTACGTTAAATGTATGTATATATAATGTAGCTGGATCATTATAAAATCTAGATCTTTTATTTTTGGTTTATAGATGCATTGGACTTCCCTTATTCATTACATTACCTGCCAAGATACTTTCTCCTTTTTTCTGGGGGCCTGACTACAACAATTGCATTATTTATATCCAATATCCACAAACAACTTGCAATGGCACTATTCAATCGAAATCTATTAAAGAGAAATCTCTATCCAAGTAAATAAAACAATATTGCTCTGTCACACATAAAACAGCACTAAATCCAGACCAACCTGTGTCACTTATTGTAGGTCACATCAGGCTTAAACATCATCTTGAACAGGACTAAACCACATAATCTGAACCAGGACTATCAGGTATAAATACTCATGGCATTACAACAGATTCAATGGATGTTAAAAGAATAGGGCAGGGAATCCCAAATCTTTCAGTCTGGGACCCCCAAAATAACTGAATAAAATTAGGTCATCTGCATACTTTCAATAAAAAAATAGATAATACAGTGTTATAATTTTAAAATTACATTTTAGAATCACCCCCAGCTCATGCTTCCTGATCCCCACTTTGGGAACCACTGCTGTAGAGTAATGATTAACTGAGCGAACACTGTGCACTAAGGTCAAACTCAGTTACCAAGGTTTTACCAAGGTTAATTGTGGCCTTAATTGCAATATGGTCCGACCCATGAATCTGGCTCATGGGCTGCTCTGCCCTATAGCATCAAAAACACATATCCAAGCCACTCTTTCATTCAAAAAAATCAATGATGCCTAATTAAATGTAGTATTATGTCACCTTTTTCCATTTTATTTCCATTATTTATAAGTGTAGGGCCACAGACTCATTCAGATGGGTGCATTTAACAACTATAATTGGGCCAGAGCCTTTTATGTAGGCTTGGAACATACTGTACATCTTTGGGTTATCATTTAATTACTTACATTTCCTTCTTCTTGTTCTGAGGGCTGCATTGGACCCATTCCATATGTATTCTATAATTTCGCCTTAAAATAACTCAATGGAAACAGGCAATTGAACATATTCAAAGTTAATTTTAGCACCTCAAGATATGAAGGAGCAGCATCTCTATTCTGAGCTCCTCCATTTGGCCCAGAATCTTGTAATCTTGTGAATAAACTAAGCTTAAGTGTCTCTTTCGGTCTCAATTGAACTCCCTACACTCCCTACCCTTCATTAGAGGATTTCACACCGTAGGAACCTTTTGCACCTCCTGGTACTTTATCTTACTACCAGCTCCCATTTGACACGCTTTCCCACAGAGGTCTAAGTAGCGCGCCGCAGTTTTGGGACTGGGGGATTATAACATAACAGTATAACAAACTATGTCATTATACAGTGAACTTGTCTCCTCTCTCTTCTCTTTGTCGCTCCATGAGACAGAAGTCCAAGAGTGGCGCCTTGGTGCAACTTCACTTTGGATTACGATCCCCACTGAGCCCTGACTCCTCATTATCCTGTTAACTGTACATTTATCTGACATAATAGAAGAGACGGCACTTGCTTCACCATCATTACGCTTAGAAACGGAGCAGCAGCAGCAGCAGTCATAAAAGCAGCAGACTCTCTTGATTCTGTGATCGCCCTGACAGGATTATTAATCAGGAACTAGAGCGGATTCAAACCTTTGCTCTTCAGTTCCACGTTCACTTGTTTCAGCTTGCGCCATCACGGAGCGGCCCGGGGTCAGGAGGTCCGGCGCTAATTGGTTCTACAGGGTTTTGAATAACAATCAGCACTGCCCAATTACTGCGGTGCAGCGAGGAGAGCGGGGGGGAGGGGATTGTAGGGTGGGATTGTGGGGGGACGAGGGTTCTGTCTGCTCTACAACGGGACAGTTAATGAGATCAGTAAATGAGAGTGAGAAATAATAATGCCCCCACACCAGTACAGCAAGCACTTTGCATTTTCAAAAATATGATAATGTTCTCGTCTGCACTGTCCGTTCTTCTGTTCTATTATTAATAAAGCCGAAGTGTAATCTCAACTATTTCCAACTTCATTCCTAATGCCTGTTTTTCCTTTTACCCTTTCAGCCTTTATAAAATGGTCTTTCTAATTCCCTCCCACTTTTTTGTTTCATTCCGCTTTGCTCCCCTGACTCATCTTCGTCGCTGCAGCAGTAGAACCTTCAGCTTCGTCAGGCACACGCTTTTGAAGCTCTTTTCTTTTATTGCAACCAAAACAATTCAACAATTCTTTGCGCCTCAGTCATTTTGTCTGTTTATAGCCGCACTGCCAAGCGTTTCTCTGGTAAGATGTAATGTAAAGGCACCAGACCGCTGTGCCCTGTCAGCATCTAATTGTGAGACATTTCATCAAAAGCAAACTTGTACAAAAGAGCTGTTTGACACTTGATGAGAGATGATTGGCTGTACTTTGGCGGTCCACCCTGCTTCACTTTACCATTTGGAAAAAAAAGCAAATAGCAACGATGTGCGAGCTGGAAACTAAATATATTTAAATACCTACTTGTCAATCTCAGGTATCACAGCTTTAATGGTTCAATTTTGGTTCTTCACTGCTTAAAAACACGTGACATTGGACGCTGCTGTGTTTTTGTGGAGAATGAAACAGCTGTTTGCCATCTGTACCAGCGCTGCAGCTGTGGCTCTTACGTTTCATCATGGTTTCATTTGTTTTGTTTGTCCAGTTTGCTCATTAATGCCCCGGTTTTGATGTCGATGTTTGTTTGGTGAAGGTGGAATCCTTTTTATATTTGCCTGTTTGAAGAAGTAGAGCTGCCTGAATTATTCACATGTGCTCCTGTAGCAGCAGACGTTTGAATGATAAGATCCTCGCTCTTCTTCTGAGGGCTTAGCAGGAAAGAAGGGGCAGTGAGCAGAAGATTTTTCAGCTTTTCAGGTAATCCTGCATTTTCAACCATAGTAAACACCACACCAGTATCAGAAATATTGATTTAACATCTAAATAATAGTTGTTTTTGTGTTTTGTTTTGTCGGGACGGATTTGACTTTCTATGGACGTGTTTATCTACATAAGGACGGTTGTTTAAGGACGGCAAACATGGGAAATGCCTGTCAAGCTGCCGATGTCAAATAAATATGGGAAAGAGTGTCTGTATCGGACTCAATTTGAAAATGGACAAATTTGACAGACTGTGGACAAAGTGTGTTTTAGTTTTTATTGATTTATACGATGCCTTTTGATTTATGATTCTCTCTCTGGTCTTGTTTTGTTTGTTTTTGTCTCCGTTCTGTGTTCATATATTTGAAAAAAAAAAATTAAAATCTTTATTTAAAAAAAAGTGAATGAATAGAAATAAAGGTTTTGTGATTTCTGTCATGTCTTTGTAATTTTAATGTACCTTTTTTCCTGTTGTGTGAAACACTTTGAATTGCCTTGTGTATGAAAAGTGCTCTACAAATAAACTTGCCTTCCTTACCTTTATATTGTTTAAAAATGACACTGTGACATTTTGAACCCAACATGTATGACCTGTATGAGTCTAATTATTATTAATACAATTTCAATTAAATTCAATAATATATAATAGCAAGTACAGAGCAGTGGGAGGAGTAATGATGAGAAAACACTGTTACAACATAATTAAAAGCTCATCGAGTCCATTCGTCCCCATTAATGGATGAAAGCACATACAACATAACCGAGCATAAAATAATGATCTAATTTCACATTACGCTTGTTTATTCGTGTAAACGGAACGGTGTCGCGATAGAACCGGCACACATCACAAGTTACACTGATTTGGTTATTTGCGTAGTTGAACGTGACACTTATTTGAGAATGGGCAAAAAGACGCATTGTTTTGTCGGGCCGGCTCTTTCAAACATGGCCGCTGAAAAAAAAATCGCCCATTTTTTTCCCTCCCAACCACACAGCCAAAACCTCAGATTAATATTTCAAAACATGTTTCTCGTTCTCCCCCCCGCACACCCGCTCTGCCGGCTGCTCGCTCAAATGTGTGATATTCCTCCATAACTCGTGTGTTTCTTGCTCCACTGCTCCCCTCAGCCCAATCACCAGGAATGATGGTGAAGGTCCAAGCAGAGCGAGGAGCCGGAGGGGGTCTCGGGCTACCACATCGATTTTTAATAAGCACCAAGGGGAATATGTGTTGTTGTTTCTTTTTTTTCCTCCTCTCTTTCTCTTTCAGGTACAAGACTCTTAAATCACTGTCAAACAAACGCAGCATTTCCCATCATGCTTTGCCGCGGCTCACACCTGCTCCATCCTAATTGAACAGATGATCTCACGATTTGTCACGTTTGTGTTCCGAGGCTGTAAACGTTAGCGCACTTCCAAACGACAGATTTCATTGTCTTCGCTGAATAATTCATCGGCGCGTTCGTGTCCTCAGATCACATGCCGGCATCTTTCTCGGCTCCTTTTCTCCACCCGGGAGACTTGAAGAGGCAGACAAATCACTCGGGGTTTTTCAATGGATGAAACAGGAATGGTGCAAAAAGTTCATCCCCGTGGCTTTGTGACTGGCGATGAAGAGAGGAGGATGGAGATTTGTTGCGGTATATATACAACTGTTCAGTGCTGCAAATGTTGATATTATTGAGATATTTTAAAATACATTTTGAGATAACGTTACTTTACTCTGAACCAAATGTTTTCATGTCAAGAATTAGTCAAACTCTGTCAAAATAAAATCAAACCAAGATGAAATCGAGACAAATTTAGCACATTTTGAATAAAAATCTGCTTTTTCAACGTTTTCCCATTTAAAAACAGTAGATTTCTGTTTGATGGAGGAGTTTGATTGTATTGCGATATGTTTAGTTTGTGACTACATTAACCAATATTGCAATGTATCGATACTTTTACAATATAATGACCTTCACCAAGGACACCTCCAGCCTGGTCCGTGATGATATTTCCCAAAGATTTTTCAAAAAAGAGATTCAAACTAGATTAGATTAGAACGTTTACAAAAGGATGGCATTTTTATCGCGTCTGTAGTTTATACTCATTACAGTTCTCGAACATCTTTTTTTATCAGAACAAAATTAGGTCTATATCTTTCCTTACGAGGCAGAAGCTTCTAAAGTAAGAGAAGAATGTTATCGTCGTCAATGTGTAATAGGATTATCTGGGAGCAAAAGGTTGGGAATCAATGGTTATAATACAATATGGAAGCGTGACTAGACTTTGAATTATCGTATAGCCGATATAAAGGTTACTATTCTGCAAGAATCAAATCAAATCTGTAACTTATATGTTAGAATATATATTTGTACCATATCGCCGACCCCTACTCTCTGTGGGCATATGGTTTGGGTTTTTTCAAATGATCACTTTGTCTGGTGGAGCAATACATGAGGAGCTTTGGCCCTTGTCTATAGTTTGCATGCCAAACTATAGAAATTACCTCTGAGTGACAGAATTTAAACAAAAACGAAAGAAACAAAGTATTTGACAACATTGTAAATAGTTGCTAACACTTCACAATAAAATATGAATCAAAGACTTGATTAATAATGAACAGTTGGGTAAATGTATTCAAGATTAATAGCTACTTAATTAAACTCCTAACTTCTTACTTAAGTAGTTCCTACACCTGAATCCTTCTAAGCTATTCGTTCATTATGAAATCAGTCTTTGTTCGTGCTTTTTTTGACTGGCACGGCTTCTTTCTCTTGCCTCTTTATTGGCGAGCGCTTGTGAGAGAGACGGTGATGAGAGCAATAATGAAGAGCTCAGGGCACGCGCTTCTTATGTTCAGGGGACTTTTTGAACCTAATCATTGACCTCCGGCTGCAGTCGCGAGAGCTTTTATCGTTAGGAGTGCTCCTCTGAAGTCTGTGATTAGACCCCCCTGTTTCCATGGCAACCCGCAGGTGCAGGTAACATGGGTGGATTGGAAAAAGGATGGAGAGGAGTCGCGGACATGCTCGGCGGCAGTCACCAAGTTCCATTAAGATTGCTCATTTAACACATGCGAGTGGCTCAATATGAGAAATTAATGACGGGACTATTAGATGACAGAGAGAGAGGGAGAGAAGGAAAGAGGGAGAGAGAGAGAAGAGAGAGAGAGGAGAGGGAGGGAGAAGAAAGAAAAGAGAGAAAGAAAGAGAAGAGAGAGAGAAGAGAGACAAAGAGAAGAGACAGAGAAGAGACAGAGAGAAGAGAGACAGAGAGGAGAGAGAGAGAGCAGAGAGCGAGAGAAGAGAGAGAGAAAGACAGAGAGAAGAAAGAAAAGACACAAGAGAGAGAGAGACAGAGAGATGAGAGAAAGAGAGTGAAGGGAGTTGAGAGAGAAAGAAAGACAAGAGACATAGAGAAAAGAAAAAAGAAGAGAGAAAAAGAGAGAAAATAGAGAGAGGTGAAGAGAGTGAAGAGAGAACTAGGTAGAGAGAAGATAGAGAAGAGAGAAAGAAAGTCAGAAAGGGAGAGAAGAGAGAAAGAGAGAGAAGAAAGAAAGAAAAAGGAAAGAAGAGAGAAGCGGCTGGAGTAAACAGACATTATCATACATTAGCACAGCAAGAAGCCTTGAGGTAAACGGATGAATATATACAGTACAATAACAGACATGAAGAGCAGAATATATATATACTGTAATACATGTTGAGAGCAGAATATAATATATTCTGCTCTCAACGTGTATTACAATATATATATATATATATATATATATATATATATATATATATATATATATATATATATATTCTGCCCTCCATGTCTACATTACATTACAGTACATATTATGTACTGTAATATACATGGAGAGCAGAATATATACTGTAATACACGTCGAGAGCAGAATATATATACTGTAATACATGTCGAGAGCAGAATATTATACTGTAATACACGTCGAGAGCAGAATATATATATACTGTAATATACATGGAGAGCAGAATATATATACTGTAATACACATTGGAGAGCAGAATATATATACTGTAATACACATGGAGAGCAGAATATATATACTGTAATACACATGGAGAGCAGAATATATATACTGTAATATATGTCGAGAGCAGAATATATATATACTGTAATACACATGGAGAGCAGAATATATATATATACTGTAATATACATGGAGAGTAGAATATATATACTGTAATACACATGGAGAGCAGAATATATATACTGTAGTACACATGGAGAGCAGAATATATATATACTTTAATACATGTCGAGAGCAGAATATATATATATATACTGTAATACACATGGAGAGCAGAATATATATACTGTAATACACGTTGAAAGCTGAATATATATACTATAATACACATGGAGAGCAGAATATATATACGCTGTAATACACGTTGAGAGCAGAATATATACTGTAATACACGTTGAGAGCAGAATATATACTATAATACACGTTGAGAGCAGAATATGTATACTGTAATACACATTGAGAACAGAATATATCACTAAGTGAATGGCTGTGATATTGCGTCATAAGAACCTCAAAATACAAATGACAAGAAACAGGGGGAGAAAACAACATAAACCCTGATCCTTTGCTCCATTTCAGTGCAGAAACATGAAGAAATTTTAAGTAATGATTATTTATATCTTTATTATTTGAAGTTTAATGTAAAGATTCATACCAAGGGCTTGTCAAGACATTTCAAAAGAATCATTTCTACAATTCTGTTTGCCTCTCCACAGTATTGTTGCACCCTAACTGAGAGTACTACCATTTTTTAACCTTGACACTAATGTCTAAATTTTGGCACAATTCCCAAAACTTTCGACTCAGGGATCACACACTGCTTTTATTGGCACAACCTATTTCCTTTTTCAAGCCTTATCCCTCAAATCAAAACTACAAAACACTTTTTGCAGAACTTCAAACAAACACAACCATCATGTATTTCAACACAGATCTTTGGATGCTCTACAGAACACACATGCACACACACACGCACACACACACACACACACACACACACACACACACGCGCACACGCACACGCACACGCACACGCACACGCGCACACGCACACGCGCACACGCACACGCACACACACACGCACAAGTGTTTTCTCTGAGCTGTGTCTCAATGATGGTGAGCTAATTTATGGTTCTGATGATTTTTTTCATATTTTAAGTTTTTTTTCTCAAAGTTATAGAGATTCTGCAATGCGTTCCTGAAAATGCGTTCCTGAAAATGTGCCTAAGCGATTGACAAAAAACTGTAATAATCAATGTCCTTACGTGCTGTTTCGGACACTGTACACTGCATTCACGTCTTCATTCGCACACACGATGCTTAAAGCCACAGCTGCCCTGATCTCCAACCAACATTCACTCACAAACTCGCTCATACTTTCTGGAAGGTGCAAAAAGTATGAGCGAGTCTGACCTACACACAAACAGAACGACAGTAGTCACTTGTCTCGGCTGGGATCTGATTAAAAACCTCCCCGACCACTCTACCACCTGAGCCACTGACGGCACTATGTATAGACACAGTTGCCCTGGTGAGACTGCCAACGATGTGGCTGCCATTTAACTGCCACTCCAACGACCAACAAACATTCACTCAGAGATGGTCGATTTACTCATTGAATTAAAGTACTGATTCTGTAGAAATTAGGCCAACTTAATTATTGAAATCACTTTTTGACAAATCATCTTTAATATGTAGTGAAAGATAAGTTTGCGACTTCGAAAATAATATAATGCAGTAAGACAAGACTTTAATGATCTACATGGTAAATGATTGCAATAATATAAAAGCAAATATTCAGATAAAACAGAGACAAGAGAGAAATTCAATTTGCCTATGTCTGTTTGTTGTTGTTACTTTTCCAAGACAAAAGCGAGAATAAACCAACGTAAAGTTTGTTAGAATTGCTGTTATCGGTACATATATATATATATATATATATATATATATATATATATCACAAGTCACAACAAACTATCTGATCAATGACATTTCACCCTCAAGCCGAACAAGGGAAACCCGTCTTTGCTGCGAGTCTGCAACAGCACATCTGCACACATCAGCCCCGCGGTGAGCTTCGTGAGGCTTCAAACGCGACAGAAGGCATGGAAAACCCTCAAAAGTAACAGGTACTTAGAAACGCGGATACATTCATCCTTCAGGTGTAGTGGAGGCAATACTCGGCTAAAATGCAACTCACGTGCGACAACCCTACTCTATCGTGCTATCATTTGGATGCTGTTAAATCCCTATTATTTCCGCGTAGCACATGTTCTCCCTCTGCCTCACCTCGTCACCTCCTGGCCCTCTGCCTGACGCTGCTGATGCTGCTGCTGCTGCTGCCTCGCGCTCGGTGCCAGAGGCTGCTGGATGTCATTATTTTGGCTGGAGTCCCCGGGGGCAATCAGCAGCCATCGTTTCATTCCTCTAACAGATCGCGTTGTGGCAAACATCTATTACTACCGCACAATTATCCACATAGCTCATTTACCCAGCCACAGAGCTCATTTTCATAATTCCCTTTTGTATCAGAGGAAGAAATTAGCCCAGTCGTTTATTTACACACCCACAGCAAATTGTAACAGTGCTAATTGACTGTTAGATGATTAAGAGCGGCTTAGAGCACATGCTAATGAATGATGCACTCATTGTTTCAGAGGTGCTCCACTCTGTGCTGTGTTTGGCAGCTTCATTACACTGATAATCGTGCACTTGTTGCTTCTGGTTAAAAAAAATAACATCAAATATTAAAGTGCTAAAGTCATTATTGCCTAGAGCTTGTGTTGATTTTTAGCTCATGGTTGTTTAAAGTTGGCTTCAGGGTATTATCACGACGAGCATTATTCATTTAATAATAGTAATTTCACATCTAAAATTCACATTGTGCTGCATATTTCTGCAACAACTAGCTTTTGATATTGCAGAAGGCTTTGTCCACGAAATGCACTCTCTCTGCCCTCCTTCTTACTGCTGTTTGGGGTTTATTTGGGATTATTATTTATGATTATATTTTCATGATAATACTCTGCTTTCTCTTGAACTATAGGCGTGATAAATACTTATAGCTCTTCGAGGAGTCTCAGGGTGAGTTCACTTGCACAAATTGGGATTAAACCAGGACTAAACCCAAAACCAGATCAGGGGTGACACACATCAGGACTAAAATGAACACACCCCTAAACACATTAACCACACGTGTGCTTCATGAACTGGGTATGAGTGCATCATGAAGTTTTTGTAGAAAGAAAAGGAAATTAAATGACTAAAAAGAAAATTGTATTAGTATAATATTGAGAAACTATGACAAAAATAGGGCCATTTTATCAGTTTAATTCAGGTAAATTTTCATAATTGTGATTAGGAGTTTTTGTCTGACAGTTATTGATCACAGTACAGACTCCAGCCTCGGTTCACCCCTTTGAAAACTCTGAAAGTACAGGTCCAAGAACAGCAGTTACTTTTTGTGGCACTTACAACCTTTTTTCCTGTGTTCATGCTGCTACTTTTCTTTCTCTTCTCCTGTGCTGATAAGAGTTCATCCTGATGGCAAGGACAGAAAGACAGAGCTGCAGACTCCCCGGATAATGAAATTACCTCTGAATGGCTAATTGGATCAATCTGGACGCAGACTGTGTCAAGGATAAGAGTAATCATGTGCGTAGAATCTGTTTTTTTATCACTCTGACTTGTAAAAAGGCTAGGTGTGAGCTACAAGGTTAATGTAATCACTGGCCAATCCTGGCTGTACACGCTGATACCAACAGAATCAGATCTGTGCGGTGGAGCAAGGCTACAGAGCATTTATACTTCACCTCACGTTATCTTATTTGTATAGGAATGTTATTTGGTTAATCCATAATCAGGATATTTCAGTAAGTAATAGAAAACAATGATGTGCCTAAATGTAGAGTGCTTTTAATGTTGCTGTTTTAATCTCCAAATCCATTTTATTTACACAGCACATTTTATAAACAGAACCGTTTCCAAAGTGCTGCACAAACACAAAACAGTAAAACTCATGTGCTCAATTTGATCGCACTAGACAAAAACTAGACTAGACTGAAAACTATATGTATTATTAAGTTTACTTTTGCATTCACACACTATTGGAACAGTAACATAATAGAATGGAAGAAAACAAAGAATTTAACTGTTTTCAATGTCAATAATCGTGAATAATTGTGAAATACATAATGTTTCTTCACACAATAATCGTAGCACTACAATTCGATATTGTTAAATCCCTGGTCATGTATATACGTGAATATATGAACAACCACTTTGTTTGCGCCTCCGGTTCTGCTCCCTCTGAGACCAAGGTTCTTTTGCTCTGCCGTTCTAGCGCGCCGCATGAGCAGCTTTCTGATCAACAGTGCATTTATATTCATTAACATGCGGGTCTGTGGTGAAGCATGTTTTATGAGTGCATTTGTATCGCTCTGACAGCTCAGCGTAAACGACCTGAGGCACTGTCCAAATGAAAGCCTTAGAGTAGATGCAGGTATCGATTCTCCCCTGTGTCCTATTGATCCTGACGTTTTCATCTGGCACCGAGCTGCTAATCTGTGTGTATCGCAGACAGCCACAGCGCGGACCATTGACTCCACTATCAACAGCCACAAAGATGGATCATTAAATCCTCATCAGTGAGTTTCACCCAGTGACCTGTGAGTTACTTCAGTGTGGGGTGGACACCGAGGGACACAAGAGGCCAGTCTGTCTCTCAGGACCGGAGAGAGTGGACTGACGTAGAAATGGCCAATCTGTGCCAACAACAATCACACTAGAGGTGAGATATCAAAATGTGGCTCATATTGCTATTGCTGTTCTGGATATATAATAAAAATGATTACAAATTACCTAAAATAATCTGAAAGTCTCGTGTAATCTTTGCAAATTCTGTTCATTGACAATGGCAATAAACCTTTTCTGATTCTGATTCTGATATTAAGATTGTCAAGCCTCAAAGCATAGCCGCAACATTAGGTCAATCCCCACCTTCAGTGATAGAAACACAGAGCTGCCCTGGGGCTGACTGATGGAAAGCGTGGCACCCATTATGTACCAGCGGCCCTTCAGTCCATGACCACCTACAATCAAACATGCACATACTGCATCACATTGTCAGGCAGGAGATGAATTGTCTTACCAAGGACACAACAACAGCATACAAACCTTCCAGTTATAAGATAACCTCTTTACCACCTGAGCCACCTTTTCGACAGGGGTTAGAGTGTCATTCATCTAACTGCTGTGCGAAAAGGCTCATTACAGGACAGAAACAATAGGACATCCTTCACACTGACAGGCTCCGCCCCTCAGGGAGCAGCCGGCCGGGCCCCTCCCCCAGAGAGCGTGGTGGCACAGGGCTGATGGGATCGATGAGAGTTGGATAAGGTGTGGGAGGCTTCTGTGCAGCAGTGATCTACTGCTCAGCTCTGCTAATAGTCCATCTGATCAATATCCTGTCCCCTCCCTCAGCCTCGCAATGGCCCCTGGGACAAACCTAGGGCTCGAGATGGGAAAGAGATGGACGTTAAGATGCGATGTGAGATGGGATCTTGAGATGTTTCATCGAACATGTCACAGCCTTTGAAGTGAAAGTTGAAACAGAATATGTTATTCCTATTCACATCTGTTTGTATTTAACAAAATATTACATTAACAATATTTCTTTGACCTAAATTATGGTGCATTTGTGCAGTGTTTGGCGGAGTGTTGTTGTTGTTGTTGTTGTTGTTGTTGTTGTGTTGTTTTTCTGGACTGCGAGTTTTTATGATGATGATGATGATGATGATGATGATGAACATGGCTGATAGTAAAACAAAACACATTTTTACGAATAAATAAAACACATTTAATGTCCAAACATTTGCAACTGTTCAAATGATCAGGTCATTATAAGATATGAGTATGTTTGCACTATGACAATATTTGTGGTGTGGGTGGGTTTCATTGGGTGCCATAAAAACAAAAGGGGAGGGCTGGAGGTTCTCTGTGTACAACAATCAGAATTTATAAATTGCTCCATTACTTTTATTTCCCTTGGTTACACTGGGAACATTAGCAATTATTCTCCCATGGGCTTGGCTCATAAAACTAATAATCTGGTGATGTAGTGCCTTGTGGCGGACTGATCCCGCTGCAGCCCACTCAAATCCATTTATCTTCAAACCTATTAGTTTTATTTTGAAAGGACAAATTGCTTTCCAAGATAAAATAGGTCACAAGGTGTCCTCTATTAGCAATGACTAACAATGTAATGTTTGGTTGTGTGTATCCGAAACAGTGGCCCAGTCTGATTATTATTCCATTTACATACTGGGAGGTGGCCTCAATTATCTCTCTGGGCTCCATGATAAATTGCAAATGGACATGGTTCTGTGAAAAATACATAATTCATTCTGTTGCCACGTCTGTGCTGGGTCAGTGCTGTTGCAAAATAATCTATTTTTTTATGCCGCTGTGGCGATGATGAGATGTCTGTCAGGCGGTGGGCAACAAGACTGGACATGATACTGGTAAGTGCTACAGTCAGCTCGGGCTGGACGGAAGGGAAAAACTAAACTTAACCAAACACGATAACCTTAACCATCAAACAAGAATAACACTAGATACAGGTAGCCCTACTCCAACCCACTAGATGTATTATTTTACCATTTTCATAACCCAAACCTTATCCATAAACCGTTTCGACACCTTAATTCTAACCCTGTTCCTAAACTTCATCACATCTAATGACCAATCACAGTCGGCCGACACTCTAGAGCAAAAATTCGAACCACTAACCATGTTCATCCCGGCAAAACAGACCAACGCGGACTCATGGGCTTGTCATTCAGTGCCAAGGGAGAAAATCGACGACATCATCAGGTATAGGCTTCAAATCTATAATGTCATCTTAAACTTTGAACTCAATTCAAATGTTCCCATTATCCTTATCTGCATTTGTAATTCCTAATGAAATTGTAAGAACTGCGCGTGCATTGGTTGGATGTCTAAATGTGATTCTTCAGAAAAAATTGTGTTAAACGTGTTGGCGTTTGTGATTCAACAAGCAAAATTAATTTATCCATCAAAGCTGTACGCTGTATACTGCAAATATTTTTGCATGGGGCCCCCGAAAAAGCTATAAACGGTCCTGGAAAGTAATTCGGGTCATTAAGAGACTTGTTTCTTTATCCAACAAAATAAAAATGGCTTACAATGAAGTTTCTATACTTTTTAATTTAATTGTCTGAAGGTTTTTTCTTATTTGGAACAGTTGTTGACATTTGATCGTCTCATATGTGGCTTTCTGGCTGCGTTGACCAATGTGGCTTTCACTCAATTTGCTGCGGTCTGTGCGTCTCCCGGTCAGGAAAACATACAGGAAAGGAAAAGAATGTGCTGACTTCTAAAGGATGTTTGGCTTTGTGCCTGAGGAGCCATTACAACGACGTGCGGACCGCTGTGGTCATTCTGAAAAGGTCCACGGTGACCACAGCCCCTTTAACAGCGGCTGCTCCACACCACAGCGTTCAGAAAACTGCCCGAGCCGCAATCCAACCTCAGAGTAAGCCATTATGGAGCTGTAACATCATCACACAAAGCCCATCACTAACTCCAGCAGTCAGCCATCTCCCACGGCAAAGCAAAAGCCACGACGAGATGGCAACCTGTTTCATTATCGAAGGTGACCAAATTATTTTAGTCATATAATAAAGTAACATTGATTTTCCGCTCAGTACAGTGTTCAGATATATTGTAAAGGCAACTCGTAGGGTGAAAATGTGACCACTGTGTGTTGTCGGCATCTAATTATAAAGCGTTTATCATGGAAGAACCAGGAAGTGTGCTATCGTCTTAGTCCAGAGTCCAGATAATTACAATTATTGAAATACAACTGCTATATTTTTTTTTTAAACCAGTGACGAGTAGTTAATTAATTGATGCAGCCCTAATTATAAAGTAATCACGGTGAGTAATTCCGATACTAAAAATGTGGAAGGAAAATGTGGAATAACTTTGGGCAGCTTCAAACAGTGAATTAGTTCTTTTACACGTTTTTAAAACCAAGTAGTCTGCAGTACCTCCTTCAAGCAACAAATTACTATTTAGGAGAAATAAATACATGTAAAAATACATAATAGCAAACTAGATTTTTTTTTTATAAATGCAAAAAGTTCCAACATTTAATTTGACTCATATATCTCAATAAAGGTCTAATTTTATGACAAAAGTTTGAATCAACAGTATTGCGAATTCAAAATATTACAATAGACTAGATTAAAACATAGTTAATAGAGATAAATATTGTTGGCTTGATTGTAAAAGGCGTAATGTGCTACAGCATGTGCATACAGTATATCAAAGATCTTATAGTGAGTTCGTCCCACACTTGTCCCACTTAAAGGTGGTCTCGTTATGAAGCCCTGGAGTCTGAGTCAGTCCAGATGTTTCCACCAGCAGCAAAATACCACACTCCAGCTTGTATTATTACTGCGGCGGCTGTAGTGCCATTTTCCTTTGATTTAACAACCGTCTGTTTGTTAGATCTGCTATTTTTGGCTATTTTGCATTAGAAGCTTCCTGACTAGAACGTCTCTGTATAGTGCTCTGGATTGCCTCACACAGTGTATCCTTTCTCTGACCAATCTGCAGCACAGATGGCCACTAATTATTTCTGTGCACTTTGCCATGGGCGAACCAGCAGCTTTGAGAGATTGGTGTAATCCTTTATTATTTACGATTGTCTGGGACTTTTGGCTTAGGATTGAACACAAACCGTGAGAGGAGATGGTGGAATGTACAAACAAAGCTACATCAAAGGTATCATTTTGAGCAGTATTCAGAATGATGGCACAGGGCTGGGTGAGATAAAAATCGTGATATTGTGATTAATTTCTCTGTTTAATGCAGCTGTTTCCCCACCCACTCCTCCTATTGGTCAGCCTCTGTCATGCTCTGAGTGACAGGTGGATTCAACCAATCACAGTGAAGCGTAATCTCTCAGAAGAAGCATATGCTTTACTTACCTCTAGGGGCAATGTACAGATACCAAGTGTATAAGAAACATGATCAAATCAAGATTCTGATCTGGCACCCATAAAGTGATATACTTGTTTTAGCAGACATAAAATAGTTGTATGGCTATTTAATAATATAGTCATAATATTGTTTCTTTTCATAAACTGTTACTCGTCTCACATCGTTGAGTGAGTATATGTTTAATAGGAGATAACAAGGCTGTGTCGTGTCACACATTTTATGTTTGTCTACAGAACCGTGCGGCGCAGCAGGGCAATGAGACAATCCCAGCTCTGGGTTTAATCTGCACAATCAGGACAAATATTTGCTCAGTGGTTGGATGTGACCTGGTGAGAGTGGCGTGGTCCTGCTCTGAGGACAATCTCTCCTGTGTGAGACACAGCTCTGCAAACAGCAGTGTGCAGGCCCAGGGGCCCGCTCATTTCACTTGTTTCCGTGTAAATAAACACAGGGTTCACTGGCTGGATCTTTTGTTGCCTTTAATGTGAGAGCTCTGCTTCGCATTAGCTTTGTACTGCAGGTTTTCAGGAGAGAAGGAAACTTCCTTTGGGAATGACAGCTGCGATTGGCCCCAGACACAGTTATGGTTACATTTACATCTGAGAAATGAACAACCTAAACACAAAGTATATTGAACTATCAAGTGATATCAGTCAGATAGACCCAGTGTCAGTGGATCTTTTGGTCATGTATTTACTCAGCACTGATTCTGAGCATAAAAGTACCAGACCTTCCCACAGTGTGATTTTTGGGTATGTCAGTTGACCTTTGATGGGAGATGCTGTGGTTAGACAAGCCCAACGACAGGTTGCAATGTTACAACTGGTATGCTTCCACTGTTCCTTTGTTTAATGTAGGCTCTCATTACCACGTGGTGGTAACAGATTGTTTGAACTGGAGAGAAAAGCCATTCGAAGCTAATTAAGCAGCCATTCCCGGCTCTATTCACGAGCAGAGGACCGAGGAGCACAGGCATTTGTCAGCGCTTGACCCTCGTGGTATTGATGGACAGCGCTGTTACATGAATGACAGGCTCCAGGGGAAAGGGCCAATGAGGAGCCGAGGAGGAAGCGCGCCGTGTCCTGATTGGACAAGATGCTTTAAAGGCACAGAGACAGCCCACGTGGGGCAGATTGGAGCCTTCAAAACAAGGCAGCTCAGACACGGATGATGTTCTTATCAGACAAAGGCAATCATCTCTGCTCCCCCTGCAGCAGATGCACCCGCGCTCACGGAGCCCACAGCCGCTTGTTAAGTCACACCATCGATTGGTCATGTGTCCTTTATGGCAGTCTACAGCCCTGATGGCTGCTGCACAGGAGAGGGGAACAGGGATAAGCATTTCTGTGGGCTACACGGTGGTCATGACACCAAAGACAGTTTTACAATTCACAACACAGTGGAAACTGACAAAGAGGACTCTCTTTGTCCGAGCTTGTCAGAAATGGACTGAGCAGTGTTCAATTGATCTCAGCTAAAATGAATGAGCGTTGTTTTCGTGGCAGAGAGTCATTAATGAGGTGGGGGAGTTAGCACTACCACTGTCGTATTTTAGCTCAGCACGAACACCAGCCGATTGTGGGCAGTGGGGCGGACAGATGATGCGTGTATCCGCGAGATGATGTCATACACCGCTGCACCCCACGTGGGGCCTCTTTTTCCGATAGGCAGATGTGGCCCTATGCTTTCCTATAATCCGATTGGACAGATAGGCGCTTTCAAGGCAGTTCTGCCCTGCTGCCTGTGTGTGGCAACCAGGCTGCGCCGGACAACTGGGGAAATGCGAGCTGTGGAGAGGACCGTGTAACGCTTACATTCTACAGTCTTTACGAGCCAGGAGAGAGATTTTTGAGGTATTGCATTCGCTTTTTGAACGCCCTTTCTCCTTCTTGGGATTAACCGAGCAGTCGGCTCATTTTTCGGAGCTCTTTACCTGAAAATACCGTCCAGTAATAGAGAAAGGCTATCGACTGTCCCGGACTGAGGGTGTTTTTGCCAAGATATAAGAACGTGGCGCGAACATTTTGATGGATTTAAACAAATGAATTCAACTCGGATTGTTTGTTCATCGACAGACGGATGGCTCGTTCTGAGACCTTTTTTGCCCTGGTTTTAAAGCGTGCGCTCAACAGCGCGCTGTTTCCCTCCACTTTACGCAGAGTTTGACTGCGGCTCGAGCTCAGCTGATGGCGCTTGTGACCAGCAAAGACGTGCTATTGATGGAAGTTAAATTCAGTATTGTTACAAAACATCAAGGGAAGTAGTAAAGCTTGCTAGCTTGACCTATTGTATTTGCAAATGGCTGGCTGACCGCGTAAGGTAAACACGACAGTGGACCTGGTTAGGATCACAAACAGACCTTTGTTGGTCTTTGGTAGGAAACTATACGGACACCCTTTTTTACTTTGAGCTTATCTGGGCAAACAAATACGGCGCTGAGGACATAAACAAAGAACTGCCTTTATATTTCAAGATGTATCCACAAGGCCGACATCCGGTGAGTCCAAGCATTGTGCTCTGATCTGTGTGACTTCACAAGACCCATCTTTGTTTCTTATAATGCAATATCATTATAGATAAACCATGTGATTCGGCATTGGCTAGTCATTTTCATTCGTTAATATCCATCTAGCAATGCTCTCTAAAAAGCATTGTAAATTGTGACTCCTTTAATGTAATTACAAACTGACGTTTATCTTGTCAGGCTCCACATCAACCTGGCCAGCCTGGCTTCAAATTCACTGTAGCAGAGTCCTGTGACAGGATTAAGGATGAGTTCCAGTTTCTACAGGCCCAGTACCACAGGTAATAAGCCTGCACTGTCATTATATGATTCTGAAAGCACCTAGAGCACAAAAGGTTAAGCTCATGTTTGAATGTTGACTGTTGTGGCTTTGATGAAAGACAAGGGTGTGTTGGTTTTCAATACACAGTCTGGTCAAGTGTGAGTGACTTACTACAGGGTAGAGACACCTGAAAATGACACATGTCTTCTATTTTAGTCTTAAGGTGGAGTATGACAAACTGGCCAGTGAGAAGACAGAGATGCAGCGCCATTATGTCATGGTAAGATTATTATTACACAATAAGTATGGCTTTATATGGTTGCTGTCATAGCTGCACCTGAAGCTGACCAGCCAGCGCTCTGTGCATCTAAACAGAACAGACACATTCAAAATACATTGAACTCTGTTATGCTTATGAATATGGTGACCTACATTCCGCGAGTTTCACCAGATCATGTGTTTTTCTTTCAGTATTACGAGATGTCCTATGGGCTGAACATAGAGATGCACAAACAGGTATGTACTTTCAAAGACTAACAGACACACAACACTGGGCTAAAACCAGTGTGTGCAAGTGTAAACACACCATAAATGAATCCATGACTCAATCTGGAGCTGTCTCTTCTTATATCAGTCACAGCCATTGGTGCAAAGTCTAACACATTTCTTCATTGATATTGCTGCACGTATGAAGGAGATAGGTGCTTGGATAATGATGCTAGTTGCTTTGATAGCTGCTGTCAGGCACTTATCAGAGCAGAAGAGAGGGGGGAGGGGGAGGAGAGGACCAGTGGGGGTTCGGGGTGGGGGCCACGGCACAGCGCTGAGAAAACAGGTTAATCGACTGATCCATTTTAGCACCTGACTTTTCTCCCCAGCCTCGGCCCAAGTGATGAGAGTGCTTGAATAATTCATCAGAGGGGCTCTAACCTGCTGAACGCTGTGTTTGTGTGCAAACAGAAACTGGGCCCCACATTACAACTGAGGAGGAGGGGACGGGGCCAACAGGCTATGGCAAGGAGACAGTGGATTATAATAGAGTGGTAGATGTGATAGTATGCCACAAGGATGTTCTTTTTCAAAAGTCTATGTTCTGTCACGTTAGATTACAGTGGAGGATGGTAGTGGGAGTGTTGTTGAACAGGACACAGATCAATTACAGCTTTGTTGCTTGTAGTGGTTTGTATTAACAATAATAATATGTCGATGCTCTTGGATAACAAACCTAACCTTGGATAACAACAACCATATGACATTTTTGCAACCCTTCAGACATGTGCTACTTAAATATGTCTGTAAATGTCTTAGTGGACTTGAAAATGAACCACACACGAGCAGAAACATTACCGGTACACTGTTTTGTTTTAAAGATTACACAGCAAGTATATTTTATAGATTGTAGCAGGAGGTGTGGCCGTATAGATACCGTACTTGTAAATGTCTTGGTTGAGGCTTAAGTATCGCACTAAACATAAATGGACCACAAAACCAAATATGTATATGTATATGTAGATTAACAAAAATGTAACTATCCCCCAAGAACCTGTTTACAACTATAGATTTAAAATGCATGAAACTGTAGAGATATACGTGTGCATACTTCAGACACAGCCGGAGCTTCCTGTTGAATCTACCCATAAAGAGCTCTAAACAGTGTGACACTTTGCCCTGAGTGCTCTGAAGTGGGTTTTAAGGAGCTGTACATGAGGGCGGCGGAGCCCAAAGCGACGGTGCACTTTTATCTGCCTCGGGCTTGTTCCTCTGTGTTTACATGTTCTGTCGTAGTGTTTAGAGTCAGCGGGCTTTCCTTACTGCTGTCACGGCCACATGAGGCTGTATCTCTGTAATCTTTGATTTACAATAACAACGCCCAAAGCAGACCAAATATGGTTCTTTTGCTCGATTTATGTATGTGATTGTATGGACTACTCTGCACTGTTTTTTTTAGTCTATATTCCTGCTCTTCTGGTTAATTTCACAACCAGAACATCTACAAGAATGTTTGGCAGCACTTAGTAAACTATTTACAAGACACACACTAATTATTTATTTATAAGTGCTTTGACAATTGTAGATGGCTTTGTAGAACACCTTATAAATGTCCATAAGTCATTAACCAAAAAAACATGTGTTAATAACCCATGTATAATTGTCTATAAGAGCCTTAATAAGCTGCTTATTAAAATTATTTCAATAACCGAGTGATAAATGCTAGTAATTGCCTTATGTGCTTACAAACAAATAGTGCTAATTAATGCATTTTAAATAGGGTAATAAATCTTAATCTAAAGCATATTTGAGAACATTTGGATTGCTAAAATTGAATCAGATGATTGTCATTGAGATAATTCAAAAAAAATATTAAGATATTTATAGTCTATCTCCCCTATGTGGCTGTCTGGTCTTGCTCGGATCTAGTATTTCTTGCGGAATTACACGGCAGCTCTACCATGTGTAATAAATTATCTGGCCGTCTGCGCGTTCAAATGAAAAACGAGAGAAAAAGCCATGTGATGTTTGCGTTCGCAGTGGCCCTGGGTTGAACTGCTCCTCGTAAATTCCACAGATGATGTAACTTTGGACGCTGTTATTTCCTCTCTTCAGTGCGGCTCGCGACACACCTCCTCCTTTCACACTGCTCTTTTATCCTCCTTTCATTTGCTCTGTTTATCATCCACTCGCTGCAAACTCAATTTTACGACCTGCCTCCGAGCGTCTAATATGATTTTAACGCCTGTTGCGGTCAAACAGATGCGTTATTTGTGTAATGATTTCAGCCGGAGCAAAGGGGGCAGCGGTTGCCATGGCAGTAGGCAGAGCGGCAGAAGAACGGGGGGCATTCAGGGGATAGAAAGGCCTGGCCACTGTCAAATGGTATTGATCAAATTTCAGCTCATTAGCCAACTCTTGCTTACTGCTGCTGAGCTGTACATAAATGGAAGCGGGCAAATGGTTGGTGCGCACTTCCTGGGTGCGGTTGTGGCTGACAGTGAGGCTTCTGTGCTGCAGATGTTTTTGTAGGAGGAGGTTATGGGCGATATTGAGGAAAATGAATATCTCGACAGCAAAATTCAGACCGTATTTGAACAATGCATCGGGAATGTGCTAAAATGTGCCCGTAAATGTTGCGGTCGAGGTTTAAGTATGGCACAAAACATGAAGGGACCATAAAATGAACCACAAATGTTCAAAAATATCACTTTATATATATTATATCCCTGTTTGGAAGATCACACTACACATTTCTGTTCAATTTATAGTTGTAATCATAGACAATGTACTAGATATTTTAATTTTGCATTTCTCCAGAACAACAATTCTGATATTATCAATTTTTCATCATATCTCACCTCTAGTCTGCTCTATTCACATGGATCACTTAGCTAGAATTCATTGGATGGTCACAACTAGCTAATTTTAAACACTGCGATTATCTAAGTAATATAATTTCCTTTGCAAACAACAAAATAAACCGTCTTCGTAAAACCTGGCAACAACCCATTGGTTCAGATCTCTATGTTCTGCAATGCATGTGGTTCTTTTGTTTATATTTCAGTCTTCTCTCTCAAATGGTGACCTAATGCTCTAAAGTGTTTAAAATGTGCACTCTGAGCAACATCCTTCTATTAAAAGATAATTTGCAAACCTAATTGCAATATTTATCATTCAGCCCTTCTCTGAGCTATGATGTTTGCTCCAGGTTTTAATGAGAAGGAGGGTTCATATCATTCAGAGACGCACATTAAATTAATTGTATATTTGATTAGGTATTACGCATTAAAATGTATTCTAGCAGTAACTGTAATCATGATATAATGATTTATAATCCAATACATTTCACAATCCTCATAAAATAATGTGTTCTACTCTGACTTCTTCTTACTGTATCTGTTTTGCTCTTTCAGACGGAAATTGCCAAGCGACTCAATGCAATCTTGGCACAAATTATGCCTTTCCTGTCACAAGAGGTGAGTTTCAAACCGTCCGAGCAAAAAACGGTAGTCACGGTCATAGTTTTGTAGTTCATTCTCATCATTTCAATGCACCCGATAAAAGAAGGGGCTCACGTAACATTTCAAATTACATTTTAGAATGACTTTTGTTGTTTAAAACTGAGCTGAAGGGCAAGTCAGAACTCTGTGGAGGAATTGTTTAACTCTGTGATTACTGAGCCATGTTGGGTAGTAACTAAATACGTTCAGAATACTAATTATGGGTAATTCCAGTACATTTACTCTTTCATCCGGGGTTTGTCATTCTACAGTTACTTTCCTAAAACCAAAACAATACATTGAGGTACTTGATCACACAATTTAAACTCCATGGCATTTGTGAGAAAAAAATAGAAAATACAGCTCATGTGGTTTTTGCACATGCTAATTTTCCTTCTTTAACTAGTGATAAATAAAGGATAAACAAACTGTGAAACAAACATAAAGCTGTTTAATCCTAGGTCATGTTTACACGACTATAATATAATAACTAAATGTTAAAGTGCCATATGTATTCAGAATTGAGTACTCTGATCAAGCCATTAACGGAATACTTTACACAATGCATTTTAATATAAGTATTCAGTATTCTGTAACTACATTATCAAATTATTCATCCAAACTGGGCCAATCCATATGAACCAAAACGTGGCAAAGCTCCAAAAAGTGGTGTCATAATTCAGTTATATAGAGAAGATGAAAGGCCAAATAATAAGATTCAACATTTGTGGATTTTCTGTTTGCAGAAAACAGAGAATTGACCAAAGAATGATAAATGACACTGTCCTGAATCTGAAAGGAAAACGTGTCACCTGTAAACTGAAAGCTAAAGCCTATGAATTGTCACTTTAGTAATGTCTGACCCCTGTGTGATTCCAGCACCAGCAGCAGGTCGCTCAGGCCGTGGAGCGAGCTAAGCAGGTGACTATGACCGAGCTGAATGCTATCATCGGGGTACGTGGACTTCCCAATCTGCCCCTCACCGTGTGTATACCCTTTTATTTTCTATTTTTCACCATGACAAGGCCCGAGTTGCCCTAACTTTTTTTTGTAAATATTGCCTGTTGTTCATGTTTGATTTACTCTTATGTTTTGTGTTTGGAGTCTGTATTAATAATTGGTAGTATATGGTTAAAGATCTGTCAGAATAAGCAATTGTGATCTGCGATTTATTGTTACAGAAAATGTTATAATAAGCGATAATACCGGAAATATTTAAAACCAGATTATTTGGCTAGCAATGACCTAAAACATTATAATCCCCTGTAAAATGAAATTTCCCCATGTGTGGACAATAAAGGATTATCTTATCTTATCTTATCTTATCTTAAAAGCTATGTAAATTAACAATAGTGTCAGTAAAACTTAAGCAGCAGTTAATAAATACATAGTATATATATAAAATTAGGCATATATATAGAATTATGAAGCATGTTAAATTACCACAGCGAAATATCGCAATAAGCAATCATATTAAAAACTACCGGTACTTTATGTCACTGACACAACAACCATAAAGCAGGATAATCCCAGCAAACCCCTTTTAAAACTGCCATAAATAAATGGCAAAATGAACCAGTAATTAGCCACTTAAATGATGATAAGTCGATATAGTAATTAACATGACAGCTCTAGACATATATATGTAAATAGTCATTCAACTCAACTGCTACAAGGATAAAACATAAGAAAAAATGTCCCACTCTAAAGATACATTTATTGAACATTTAGTCGATATAGTAATTATCCTGACAGTCCTTGGTGTGTTCAAGCGGAGCGTCTCTCAAAGCGCTCGTGTTATTGGGCCCTGGTCTCAGTGGCATCTTCACTGCCTTGTTGTGTTTATAAATGTGAGTTGAGAGCTCTTCAGATCCCTCGCAGCCGGGAAGCCTTTAATTGGCAAAGGTCTTAACGAGGCGCCTCATCCTCCCTGCAGACTGAGAGCAGAGGGAGCAAAGCAGAGCAGCTCCACTTCAGCCTGGTTAAGAGAGAGAGTCTGTCTCTGTAGGACTGTTCACAGCTCCATAAAGCCCTGTTAAAATAAACCAACATCACGCAGTGTTTGGGAATTTGTGTCCATGGTTTTGTGTTGGGAGTAAGCATGCATTTTTAAACAGTGGGTGCATTTTGTGCCAGAGATAAGTCGGCGGTTGTCTTATTGATTGGAGTACAAGGATAGTGTACTGTCTGGTGTTTAATCATAGGCTCATTTTGGAAACCTGCAGAGGGGCTTAAGTGATCCCTGGGCACTGCAAGAGCAACATATCCAACTTATTTTTGTCCCTCATTAGTGAAGTGTTCCCTCTGCTTTGGTACTAATGTGTTCCCAGGATCCCCTCCATGACAGATTTAGTTCTGTTCAGGAATGAGATCTGGTGTCAAATAATGTCAATCCCCTCAAACAAGAAATGCCAACAAGGTGTTCTTGTGTGTAATAGTGTAACAGTGAAAATTAGTGTTTACAAATGTTTGAAAACCGTAAGCAATAAATAATTTTTCATAGTAGCTGTAAGTCCTTCTCAATCAATCAATCAAACTTTCTTTACAAAGTGCTTTACAGCGCATTAAAAATAATCCCACATGCCCACATCCCACCTAACCTCCCACACAGCTGAGGAAGCACCAGCAGAGGAGCCGTCTGCACCAGGCCCACAGCCACAAGACACAGACACGGGGCCCCAGGGGACCTACTCCAGGGGCCCACGAACCAGGCCCGAGCAGCCACAGTACACAACAGCTCCTGCTGGAGAAAATAAAAAAAATATATAGATATGAATAAAAGCTAAGACTTAAATTTAACTAAAAACATAAAAACTAGAACTTAAACAAAGTAAAAGAATAAATACATTGATAGACTTTAGGAATAGGACTAGGAGCCCGCTGCCAGAGGAGCGCAGGGGCCACGGGTGTTCGTATGGTAAAAGTACCCAAGAAGGCAAGACATTTAAAAACCATTGAAAGAACCTTAAAATTGCTCCTAAAACGCACAAGGAGCCAATGCAATGATGTTAGAATGGGTGTGTTGTGATCCC
The DNA here is from genome assembly GCF_026437365.1 of Eucyclogobius newberryi. Classification (NCBI taxonomy): domain Eukaryota; kingdom Metazoa; phylum Chordata; class Actinopteri; order Gobiiformes; family Gobiidae; genus Eucyclogobius; species Eucyclogobius newberryi. Next base: position 17,115,180 of record NW_027316389.1, read on the forward strand.
ACCCCCGGGTCTCTGTCAGGACACATGCTGCTGAATTTTGTAGGAATTGTAAACCTGAAATGCTCTTTTTGGGAAGACTAGAGAGCAGGGCAATACAGTAGTTTATACAACTGGTGATAAATGCAAGCATCAGCATGTCCGTGTTTGCCTGACAGAGAATGTGGTGGACACTGACTATGTTCTTTAAGTGAGTGAACTTATTTATGTGATGTTTTGATGTGTGGGACAAAGGTCAGCTCAGAGTCAAAAATGACGCCCAGGGTTTTTACTTGTGCTGATGGATTGTGACTGTGCTTGTAGTTCGGGTAAAAGTTTCTCTCTCTGGGCCTCAGGACCGGTGACTAATTACGTTTGTCGCTAATACAATCCAGTTTTATTTATTTTGTTGATTTATCAGTCGTGGATGCCTTAGTCTAGTAATTCCCAACCCTTGTCTTGAGTACCCCCTGAGCTTTGTCTCACATTCTATATACCTCCTAACTCCAGATACTAGTTTACTGTTACCGTTTACTGTGTTGTGAATTATTACTATGGTACTTGTTTAATGCTATTGCTGTCCAAAATCTTCCAAAACATTCTTAAGGATGTGAAATTTACTACAAAGACATTTTTTTATATTCAAATTCTATTCAATTTGATCCTCGTCTTCCTGGTTGGGAAACAGCAGAGACTGGAGAGTTTCATCTGCCGTTCCCCCACTCTTGTCTGTTTACAAAGTTGTTCTTGCGTGAGATCCTAATCATTTTGAGAGCTCCTCCATCACCCCGACGCGTTGTCTTTTAATTGACTAACTGGTGGACACGGGACAGGACATGTCTTTAGTTTCACCAAGAATGTCTTCTGTCGCCTACAGCCCAAATGGTGGTTTAAGCTGCTGCTCCATGTGAACGTCTGTGTTGTGGTCCCTGAGGCAGTAGACAAGCAGTGACACACAAGGAATAATCTGTGTCTTGATGAAGCAAAGACATTCCCGATGATTTCATAAAGTCCCTCTGCTCAGCTTTATTTGACCCTGCTGTAAACTGTGCCTCACGCTGAGCACTTTAAGCTCCATTCATTTCCCTGTCCTCTTAAATATTTATGCTGAATATTGAAAGCTTCAGTGTGTGTGCCAGAGTCAGCCCGTGGATACTGTTAATTATTCTGTACCACAAGTTTGAAAAAGTCATACATTTTTAAGGGATATAATTATTTAAACCACAGTTGTTTTTCTGTTGTGTGGTTTCTGGGACAGAATAGAGGATCTTACAGAAAGTAGCAGGGAAACAGAATGAAGGTTCCAAGGAAGGACAAAAATGTATGTTTTAGCGGTGGGCAATATTAACAAAAAGGAATATCTCAATCTTTTTTGGGGTATCCCAATGACAATATTCAGACAATATTATGTCAATCCAACAGAAATATGTTTAAAGATGTCTTTAAATGTATTAGTTGAATTTGTATTCAGGATATTAGCTACATTTCAACATATTGCCCACCTCTAGAATTATTTTTTTTTTGTTTTTCCTTCCTTAGTAGTTCGTTGTTGATATCTTTACTTTGTTGCCTTTGTTGTCATTTATCGGAGTACATTATACAGTTCCTGTGTGTTGTGATCTCATTCTGGATGTGCATCTGTTTGGTGTTTTTCTAGCAGCAGCATCTGTCCCATGCGGGTCACGGTCCGCCTGTCCCACTGCCTGGCCACCCATCAGGCCTACAGCCCCCTAGTCTGCCCCCTGGTCTGCCCCCCGGTGCTGCATCTGCCCCGGGGCTCCTGGCGTTAGGGGCTCTGGGGAGTCAGGCCCACCTCCCTGTGAAAGACGAGAAGAACCATCATGATCAGGAGCACAGAGGTGGGCACTTTAGGCATGACCTTCAACTGCTGCTTTCAAAAACACATAATCATCACCTTAAATTAAACCTCTGTATCTACCTCTGTATCCACCTGCGTTGCAACAATGAAATTTCCCCATGTGTGAACAATAAAGGATTATCTTATCTTATCTTATCTTAAATAGGGTTTAGACAATATGGCAAAACATACGTCACTTTTGTTCTTTGTATTGCTCAATCTACTGTATTCTCAAATTAAATTGTATTTATTGCACTATCCTAACCTCAACTAGATGTGTCATAATGTATATTGTCAGCGATTGTTTTTTCGATTAGTCAAACTATTATTTCTATTGTACACTGAGACATTTTAAATACATTATCAACCAAATAAAGAAATAAGGTTACTTCTAGATAGAGTATATTTATGAATTGAATGTATTATTTGTGGAAATCTGAAGCAGTTTATTTGTTTTATACATTTTGATTGAATAAAGTCGCCGGCTTTGTTTTAAGGCCAAAAGGCTTTTCATATGTGTTTCAGAGTCTGTATAGTCCAGATAAAGATTACAATTATCAAAATATAACAACAATTAGTTTTAATAGTCAACTAATCGCGATTAGTCAATGGATTGTCGCAGCCCTAATATACATACACAATATACAGTAACACACCTCATCTTACTTTTTTTTTTTTTTATTAGGACATGTTATTGTCACAAGAATACTAACAATTTTGCATTATCACTACTTAACCATAAAAAAGTAAAGTGACTAGCTAGTATATATTGAATCAGACTTGAATCAGACATTTTTAATAACAACGTTGATGTTTTAAATTCCTCTTTTACTCGTGGTTCTAATTCAAAGCAAAGCAAAAAGTCATGTGTTGATAATAAATTAAAGTTAGTAGGGAAGACTAATGTAAAGTGCACAGTGCCAGAGCTGGTAGCTGCGTGTTCTGGTGTAATCCTCTGATCTGTACAAACTGACTGACTGTTTGTCTTTCTGCTCCTCTTGGCTTCGTCGTCACCTCGGTTGCTGCTCTGATGTCTGCTGCACAGAAAGCACAGTGAGTACACACAGAAACGCTGTCTGTTTTGAAATGATGACTAGCTTTGCCTGTTCCCACATCCTTATGTCTGTGTATAAATGATAGACAGCAATAATTGGACCAGAACAGGAAAGGCAGGCAGAGGCGTTGATACTGTGAAGATTTGACACAGAATATGCCGGTATGAACCTATGCAGTGTTGGTGGTGGTGGTGTGGCTGTGGTGGAGATGGGATGTGAGGATGAGGCACATGGCTGAATCTGCAGGAGGATGAAGGTTATGAACGGGAACTGGATTTTTCGGAGACGGCTGCGTTGGAGGAGAGGGAGCAACCAAAATTGGTGCAATAGAAAAGATTCCCGCACACTGCTTTACTTGAAAAATGCGTATTTTTTCAGGCATAAACAACATTTTGGCACTAGATTTTCATCAGGCAAAAGGAGCTTCAGGTCGCCGTCTTAAAGAGGGTGTTGTCGTTAACTGAGCAGTGCGCCAACATATTTACAAACCATCAAATTCATGTAATTTAAGAAAAATGGGTTAGTTAATTAACTCATTTACAGTTAGATATTATATTAAAACAATACAGCTGCAAATAATTACAAAAATAAAAAAATAAGTGTATGTTGAATATGGTTAATGAATAGTTAATTATGTCACCAGGTAGTACAATAAAACTAGTGTGCTATATACAAATCCTTATATACACAAATTATCTTTTGTGTATATAAGGATATGTACATAGCACACCAGCTTAGCCTGATGAAAGCCTAGTGCCGAAATATGGTTTATAACTGAAATTGCTTACTTGCAACATTTTGCAAGTAAGGCAGGCTCTTTTCTATTAATCTAAGGGGGGTGATGGGTAAAAGAGTGCTTTTTCTGTGTATGAATGACTTGAAAGGTGATTGATTATGAGACAGAAGTGTCAGGATGTTGTTTGGTGACAGCTACAGTGAAAGAGGCTTTCTTGTTTGAAATTGCACTTCGGCCCCATGAAGTTACAGCTAGCTTCTAATTAGAGCGGCAAGATTAATCACAGTCACACAGAAATTACAATTTGAATAGTCTCAATTTGCAAATCACATAGACAGCAATTATTTAAGTAACGCAATCTTGTCTTTTTGTATGTTAAAAGCGGCTGGTCTTTTAGTTCTACAAACATCTTCTCTCAAATGTTAATGCTTCTGAACATGAACAGATCCCACTATCAAGACGGAGCAATCGCAATTAGATGCTTGTCCAAACTTTTTCATAAGTTACATTTAATTTAGTGACGCTCTTGAGTGCCTCCTGTCCTCTCCTGTATGTACTTAGCCTGTTGAATGTATATACCGTCTCTAATCCATTCTTTGCCCTTGTTACTGCGCACTGAATATTTATGAAGTCAAATGGAGCCGCATTTGTTTACACTCCCCCCTCTTCCTCCTTGCACGTATGCCTGCTCCTGTGATCTTTCAGGTGGCTGTGATCAGGCTGGCCTCAGTGGGTTCAGGGAGGGTTGTGTTTCTCAGACGGGACACAAAATGGGTGCAGTCATGTCTGAGGAAACGGAGCTGCGGGCGTTTAGAGGCTGTTGTTGCCGTGTTCTCGACTCAGGTCATCTGATCGCACACTGGTGACTCTGGTAAATGAGTTACGCTGAGTAACTTGCTGCTTGGAAATATGAGAAAAACAAGGGATATTTGGTAACCATGTTAAATGCATTAGTACAATTTGTCGAGCGAGTTCAAATAAGATTAAATAAGTGGAGATGGGAGGTATATTGTCTACATTACAAGAGAATACTGTATTGTTAAGTGCTAAAGTAGATTGTCAAGGACATCATACACATAGTACATAGTTTTTAATACACCGGCAAAAGAGTTAAAAAGATAAAACAACAGGACTTAATCCTAGTCCAAGCAAGTTTATAATCGGCATTTTGGGTTGAAATACCTCAACCAAAACTAAAGAGGTAAATGAGGATAAAGGCATGACTTCTTGCTAAATTTACAATGGCTTAATCTGGATTTGTCACAGCTTGGCATGTCACAAAAACAAATGTTGAAGTTTTTTGTGACAGAACAAATACCTTAACGTAAACTAAAATACTGTAAGACCATTTACAACTCAAATATTATCATAGGCAAAATTATTCATAAAAATAAGAAATTATTCCCAATTAGTGCAGAAAAAAGGTACATGCAATAAATATAAAGCCAAAAAATGTTGTTCATTTATCATTTATTGAATGATAAGACGATAAGGTAATTATAGTGACAGCACATTATTTGTTCTTTTCTATTAGTGCCATAGTATTATTTCAATATAACTTGATTCTTACAATACATGAGATGTTAACGAGAAAACATTTAGCTCTGCACATTTTCCCACTACTGGTCGTCTTAATCAGAGCATCTGTTCCTGCTCCGGGCCCCTGCTGTGCCCCTGTCTCCCTGACCAGGCTGAATGACCCGAGAGAGGAGCTGTGTTTGCCCCATTGTTGCCCTCTTGTAGAGGAGAGCCACTCTTTCAGATAAAAGATCAGGTATCATGTGACTGTAGCTGGGAGTAAGCAGCCCCTTAGGGTTGTCTTAAAAAATCTATACCAAATACTTATCAGCTCTAGATTTAAAACTGGCTACTCCTGAATAGTTTATATTGGTCTTGATCTTTATCAGAAGACCACATGGTAATAATAAAGTATTAGTTTGTTTTTATCGTTCTTTATTGAGCATTAAACCTTTTTCTTAGTATCAAAATAAAATTTTGGTATTGCAACAACACTGCCAAATGTATGTAAAGATACCACAGCCACCACTGTATAGCATGTCTGTGGTTAAATTAGTTTCGCTCGTGTAGTCCAGTGTTCAAGAAGGATGAGATGCGGAGGATACAGATTTTATTACAGTCAAATTAAAATTGCAATTTGAATGGACTGCAAACAACAAAATATACATTATAAAACCTGTTAATCCTGTAGTTTAGACCCAGACTGAAATTCATCAAATTCAGTTCATATGGCAGTTGTATCTTAAATATCAACGCTTCTGAGTGTCTTTATAACCATAAACGTCAAACATAAACGGTAAATTGAATTGTTATACACGTTTGTTTGTTTGTTTGTTTGTTTGTTTGTTTTTAAGTCGTTTTTCCCTGTGTGGTGTGGATGGGACTGAGGAAGGTTGTGGCACAATAGAATATAGTCAGAATGAGGATGTGGGATGGTGAGAGCTTTCATATGAATGTGTTGAAAAGTACTTTGTGGAAAGGCAAAGGTAGCAGGCTGTGATTGACAGCAGCAGACAGGAAGTAGGAACGGAACAGGAAAAGGGCTCCCTTGATTGAATTATTGGTTCTGCTTCATTGAATTTGAACCGTGGGGGAAGGTCCTGGTCCACCACCTGCATGTCTCTTTGAAGCTGCTATTGAGTTGACTAGACAATATGGCATTTCACTTATCAATCACATTTAAGGTCAGCTCTGTGGCACAATAAGAATGCATGATTTTCAAGGTAATTATGAGGCATAGAAACACCTGGAATTTAAAATACACTAGATAATTTTGATGTCATGTGGGAGTTCTCAGGCAATGCAATATCATCTTCATGGAAACCAATACCCTCCAGTTACTGTACATAGTTTATGTTACCCTTAAGTATTAACACCTGTCTTTTGTCCTGACAGAACAATTCCGTATCCCCGTCGGACAGTTTGCGCACTGCCACGGAGAAGCACCGCAGCTCCTCCGATTACAGCCTGGACTCTAAGAAACGCAAGGTGGAGGAGAAGGACAGCATGAGCAGATATGTAAGGCCCAACATCAACCTAAATCTTTCAGCGTAGGACAAAGACTGACTGTTACACATCTGTTCCCAGGACAGTGACGGGGAGAAGAGTGATGATCTAGTGGTGGATGTGTCTAACGAGGTGAGTTGAGCAACACACGCAACACTGTTATTAGCACCTTCTATAAAATATGCGGTAATGAGGGAAACCTTTTGTTCTAGTTTAGGAGAATTTCTGACTTCAGGCCCAACCACCTAACCTCTAACACTAACCATCCTTTGACAGTGAAATTGGATGTTTTTTATTCATAATTGTTACCCTGATTAGAAAGAGTGTCCTGGCTTTTCTGCTGATGCTAATGCTAATATTTTGTAAAAGGGAATAAAGTTGAAATATGCTACAAATTGTTCATATGCAAATATTTGTAACACTAAAATAGTTTTACACAGCAGTTTTAGAGCAGCATATTCCAATGTAAAACAATATGATTCAGTAGATGAGGCAACACAAAATTACAAAAAGCTGTATACTCCAAAACCTTGATGTGCAAATCAACATTTTTGTCTTTTTCATGTTTGTCAAGGATACCAATATTAGGAGTGACAGTTATATCAATATGTCTGTTAATACTTTATCTTTAGGACCCTGCCACTCCCCGGGCTAGTCCTGCACACTCTCCACCTGAAAACGGCATTGATAAACCTCGTCCCCCAAAGAAGGACGCGCCCAATAGCCCGGCGTCGGTAGCGTCCTCGGGCAGCACCCCGTCCTCCAAGGCCAAGGAGCTCAGTCATGTAAGTGCTGCACAGAACACACTGGGACAGAACGGGGTCAGAGTGAGGGGATGTGTGTAAAAGTGGATTAGAGCGCTGGTGCTGGAAGTGCAGGATGAAATGTCAGGGATAATATTGTTCCACACCAGGATGGGCTTCTCTCTAATAGCTGAATGTATTTAACCAGTCGAGGATTGCTCTGCCACACTCAAAGATTAAAGCCATAAGGGGATAATGGTGGCATCTCTATTGTGGCTCTAATAGGTTTGAGGGGTTGAGGGCAAGAAGGACTGTAGGCACTGGAATCCTGCCACTGCAAGACAAGATTAACTTCAGATTGCACAGTGCTGCTGCCGGATTGTAAAAATGCTTGCTTTGTGGTTCCCATGACAGAATGACAAATCCTCCACGCCGGGTCTGAAGTCAAACACTCCCACCCCTCGAAATGAGGCTCCCACCCCTGGCACCAGCTCCACGCCCGGGCTCAGGCCCATCCTGGGCAAACCACCAGGAATGGAGGCTCTGGGTGAGTACCAGCCTACTATAATGCTGTCTTGTAACTAGGGATGTAATGTCAGAAAATCATGGATAGCTTTGTTTACTTTTTTAACATGCCAGAACAACAAAACAATGCTTTTGGGTGCATTGGCTTGCTTTACAATTTCACAATAATTTATCTTTTAAATTGTATTGCATTTTTCTATTTGCCTATTTGTGTGTCGCAATATTAAATTGGAATTTCCCCATTGTTGGACAAATAAAGGTTCTCTTATCTTAATATTGCAACACGTTTTATATAAGGAAATCACATATTGTTGCTTTCTTAGTTGTAAATAATTTTTGACAGTTTGCCACATAGAAATAATTCTTTATTTCAAGCAGCCCCAGCTCTGCGCACCCCTTTGTCCTACCCAAGCCCTTTTGCCATGATGGGTCATCACGAGATGAACGGAGGCCTGACCAGTCCTGGAGTGTATGCAGGTCTGCATATCTCCCCTCAGATGAGCGCTGCTGCTGTGGCCTACGGTCGCTCTCCCATGGTAAATGGCCCCACCATTCATGTGTCTGCTCTCAGGAGTGAGCTCGTGGACTTGTGACCACATTCTCTTTGTGTTTTAGGCCTTTGATCCCCACACTCACATGAGAGCTCCTGGGCTTCCAGCCAGCCTCACATCCCTCTCTGGAGGGAAACCGTAAGTTTGAATGTAAAATGTTGAATTTTGTTGCTTTTATTATTATATATGATGTTGGCAAAACATGGTAATTCCTTGTTTAGAACCACAGTCATGTTTTAGTATTATTTTAGACTTTGATTAGCCCTAGTTTATTCCTGGAATAGTCTTGATTTAGACCTGGTGGTACACTGAATTTCCGATGTTTTCTTTGGTGGTATTTAGTTTTAAAAGTTTGAGAAACACTGCTATAGAGTAAATTGAACATAGACCTTTCACAATACATTATTTCTTTTTTACTATATTATGTAATATATAGTATAATATCCATAAGACCACTTTATGCTGCTGATATTTTAAAACCTACTGCATAAAAATAAGAGTAAAAAATAATGTTTGGTATTTAAAATGAGCAATGTACCATAAAGAAGTTGCTGCTAGTGCAAAAAAAGTATGTACGATAATGATTGAGCCCTAAAAGTTGTTTTTATAAGTCGTAAATACCATGACAAGTCTAATTGTGAGCGATTGTCCTGTGTAAAACTGGCTTTCATAAACAAGACGGTCAATGATAGCAGGCTGTTATTTCAGAGTAGAGGAAGTAGGAATGATTTACATTCTTGGATGAATGTATGCATGAGCTTGTTTACAGCGTTGTGTGCCTTTCCAGGGCGTACTCGTTCCATGTGAGTGCCGATGGTCAGATGCAGCCGGTGCCCTTCCCGCCCGACGCTTTGATTGGTCCGGGCATCCCGCGTCACGCTCGTCAAATCAACACACTCAGCCATGGAGAGGTTGTCTGCGCTGTCACAATAAGTAACCCCACCCGTCATGTCTACACCGGGGGCAAGGGCTGTGTCAAGATCTGGGACATCAGCCAGCCGGGCAGCAAGAGCCCCGTGTCACAGCTCGACTGCCTGGTAACTATCACATATTCCTCTGTTTCTTCAGCCGTTATTCATGGAATTTTGACCACTGGACCCATTCTTCTATTTTTGTATTTTGTTATCTGAATATTTTGGTAGCAGAATTTAAACAAGACCTAGACTAAGACATAGGCTTAGGTTTGGGTTTAGGCTTAGGCTTAGGCTTAGATTTGGACACATTTTATTGATCTACAAGGGAAATGATTTGAATACTGTAGCTCACACATTGCAATATAGTAACCAGAGCAAAACCAAGTGGTTACAAAATAGCAACATGTTTCGAATGAGGTAGAAAATGAGTACATGTACAAGTAGAATGGAATAAAAGTAAATAAAATATGTAAGGCTATGTACAAGAGGGGCAAACAATAGGAGCAAAAAGTTCCAAATGAAGATTACGTACATTTTGGTTTTGAACATAAAGACACTTCTTTGCTATCTACAACTACATGACAGTGGTTAGCGGTTACTGTCTGTCTTTTAAAGTGTTCAAAGTAAACCCTAAAAATAGCCTTTATTGTCTCTTGACAGCAGGTGCTCTTTACCACAGAATTGCTCCTGCCTTCCTGTTTGTATTGATCGTCTTGTGTCCTTTGTGCACCAGAACAGAGATAACTACATCCGCTCCTGTAAGCTTCTGCCTGATGGACGCACACTCATTGTTGGGGGTGAAGCCAGCACTCTGACCATCTGGGACCTGGCCTCACAGACCCCGCGTATCAAAGCTGAACTCACATCCTCCGCGCCAGCTTGCTACGCTCTGGCCATCAGCCCAGACGCCAAAGTCTGCTTCTCCTGCTGCAGTGACGGCAACATCGCAGTGTGGGATCTGCACAACCAGACCCTCGTCAGGTAGAGAAACATTTAACTGTGAGCTTTTTGTCCAGAACTTTAATTTGTTGTATTTTATTTAATGATTGTTATGAAATGTTGTATCTTAATTTTATTCAAAGTATATCTTAATATTCTAGATAAACTATGAGATTTAAGGTCTAAAATTGAAAGGTGAATGTTCCTGCATTGTGTTGTGTTGCAACAATGACACATTGAAATGTGCAACAAATATTGGTTCTCTTATCTTTTCTTATCTAATATTTACTTAGGGCCTTTTGGAATTCATACTTACACAATTTATATATTAGGGCTTGTGAGAAGAAACATCACATTGTAACGATTATTCATGATTACTGACACCTTGACTAAACAACAATGACATTTTGTTTAATTGCTGAGACTCTCATTTAGTATGTGACCAGCTTTATGAAATTAAACTTTCTGAATAATTAAGTAAATGTGACACAAACGGCCAGTTAAAAAAAACTTGTATTATCAATTATTATCTTGACATTCTTAACTTGCCTTTTTGCCTTTGAGTGTATAAATATAAGTACATTTTTGTGCTGTCAGGACGCTTGTGTATAGAGGATTAGATTGTTGTTACATCTCATGAACACAAAAACACTTTTCCTTTTGTAATTATCCTAACAAAAACACTTGCAATAGTGTAAAATGAACTGAAAATGTTTGTTTCTATCAAGGCTACATTAGATACAGAAGCCTCAAACCAGTTTCCAAATACCCAAAAATGTTAATTCATCTGCCAGCTTGTGTTAACGTAAAAACATGTGGTCCCTCCAGGCAGTTCCAGGGTCACACGGATGGAGCCAGCTGCATAGACATCTCTCATGACGGGACCAAGCTGTGGACGGGTGGGCTGGACAACACGGTGCGCTCCTGGGATCTGAGAGAAGGCCGGCAACTGCAGCAGCACGACTTCACTTCACAGGTGCAGCCTCAAAGTCGCCCTCCTTTGTCCCTGTTGGAAATGTTTGGCTGACTCTCTTCTCTGCCCGTGTCTAGATCTTCTCCCTGGGTTACTGTCCGACCGGTGAGTGGCTGGCGGTGGGCATGGAGAGTAGTAATGTGGAAGTCCTGCACCACTCCAAACCAGACAAGTACCAGCTCCACCTGCACGAGAGCTGCGTCCTGTCCCTCAAGTTTGCCTATTGTGGTATGAAAACGTATTCATCTTTAATCTAGTTTCAATGTGCATTAACAAAATATATATAGTTCTTCTTACCATTGAAAATAAATGTCTTTATTATGACCAGAATATTATTAGATGTATGCAGCCACACTGAGTCTCTATTTGTTCTTGATTCCTCTGCAGGTAAATGGTTTGTGAGCACAGGGAAGGACAATCTGTTGAATGCATGGAGGACTCCTTACGGCGCCAGCATATTCCAGGTATGTGGATCGTTATCACTGTCTGTCGTTATCATTCAGAGCTGTGGCTGCATCAATGGGAATGTACACTATAGAGCCAGGAATACAAAAGCGATCCTATCAGTTTGGTTTTCCTAGTTAAATAATTGCTATAGATGAAGACTTTAAATCAGTTGATCTAGTCTAACATGTGCTGTTCTCCTCCTGACAGTCCAAAGAGTCCTCCTCCGTGCTGAGCTGTGACATCTCCACTGATGACAAATACATTGTGACAGGTTCTGGAGACAAGAAGGCCACTGTGTATGAAGTGATCTACTGAGCTGCTGCTGTGCACTGCAGTCAAACACTGGACTCACAGACAGAATGTGGTCATGCCTGGGTGTCATGGGCACAGAGACTGGAATGTAGCCCTTTGCCCGTTCATGACTAACTCATGTACATAAATTACTCTGCGGGCCACTAAGAAGAGAGTATTGTCGGGCAGTTTGTTTTTTAAATTCTTTTTATGTGGAGTTAAAGTTCCCTGACTTATTGAAGCGGTGCTTCAGCTTGTGAATACTGTACATATTCGAGTAATAAAAGCTCTTTTGTAGATTTCTATTTAGTCTCCATTTCCATGTCTGCTTAAATTGTGTTTTTTTGTTGAAAGAGATTTACTTATAAGACATTTTAATAATATTCTATTTTTTATGTTACTTGTCTCACCATGACCTTTTTGGGGAGCTAAAAAGTTTGGTTTCTGCTGTAATAACAGATTTTGACATTTCTACAACCTTGGATTTTTGTAGATGCTCATTACCACAATTAGACTTACACTGCACAGCTGACACTTGCTAATTGAGTTATCTATTATTAGATAGTTGCCTTGATCACACAAGCAAGATTTAAATATGTTTACTACAGTCTTATGGTGATTTTTCAGATTTTTACAACTGATACCTATCCAGTTTGATGCAGCCATTTAACTGACTGTGAGTCATGAAACATTTTACAATAAGCACTAGTTATCCTCTGGTTAGTGGACATTTTAACTGTGCCACTTCATGTTATTTGCTGTTACAAACTAAATGTTTTTTTCTGGTGTATTTCAGTACAGTAATTTACACCAAAGTAAGTCAGTAGTGCTTGGAGCTTGTACAGTAATCTTTGGTGGTCACTGAGGTACAAGCATGTATTCAGTATAAGAGTAGTACTTAAGAGTTCACAATGAGGAGGATCTGGGTTTCCATGCCACACCACTTCAAACATGACGCAGGCGCTGCTCTTGAGGATCTGGAGAGGTCTGGAGAGCTGCTGGGCTGGACGGGTGAATGGTGCTCCTCTGTAGAGCTGCCTCTTCACTCGGCCTGTTGTCGGGTAGAAGCTTTCAGCCTGGAGCCCACTGCCACGCTCGGCTCTCACGGCCCATAGTCCTCCTGCTCCCACTCCAGCGCGGGCTTCCTGTGTGCATCTGTAGCTTAAGCCCTCGGCTCAAGTACAATTTCTTTTCCTCACATAATCAAACAGATGAAAGCATGTACTTGGAAGTTCCTATTGCTGAACTCAAGGACTCATTGTGTGGCCTTCCGCTGAGGTAGCTTTCAGCCAGTTCTCATACAAGACAGAGAAAAAACCCGAGTAACGAATGTTTTTCTTCTCCAAACCTAAAAACACCATACTATTTCCAAACTCTCCAGAAATTCAAACTAACCAAAAGCAACTTGTGTTGCCACCTCACTGCTAGGGCTGTATTCTTTAACTTGTATACCAAAAAAGATGGGTAAACAAAATATCAGGACCATCTGAAATGAACGAATCATCATAGATCTAAGGCTGCATTCACACTTGCACAATTTGCTATATAAAAATTCAAACTAAACTGGAAATTACATGACTAGAATGAGATCAAACCAAATCTACATTACAGAACACACATTTATTATTTTAACTAGATCCCCAGTATGCAATTAAATATCACATCTATTTCATTACATATACATTATTCGCTGCCTAAAAACAATAATTCTTACTGTGAGTGGGCTCGCCTTTCCACAGCTCTGACCTGTAACTTGGCCTGCTTGTATCCATCAAAATAGATTTGGATTTGGTTAAATGGCATAATTTGCAACGTTCGAGGCAAATAACTAGGGATCAAACACTTTGGATGGCTGTGGTTTTAAATTTGAATCTCAAATTTGAAAGTTGGCAGTTCAAACTCAGCTCTGACACTTCACCCGCCTTGAGTGATAGGTGGTGACGAGGCAGCATAGGAGTAGATTTCCAGCCACAGTTTTGTCAATCCTCCCCAGAACATCGCAGGGTAGGGAATGAATAATGCAAAATGTGACTATTGATGGCTGGAGAAGCTTTATAGAATATTTGCCATTTGCCTAATTTTCCCAATCTAGACAATGTTGGTGATTTTAAAATGATTTTACTTCCTGGTTGGACATGAGCAGCAGATGTGAAATATGTAGAGTTAATTCCACAACTGTTACTTAGCAACCATGATGTAAACAAGGGCCAAAATCCATATCAATTATACTATAGTTTTGATTTGATGAGTAATACACCTATGTTTTGTCAAATTATCGTAAATTGTGTGTAAGATAAGATAAGATAATCCTTTATTGTCCACACATGGGGAAATTTCATTGATACAACACAGTAGATACAGTTTTGTATTTTTTTGTCTTCACAACCTGCTGAACATTTACCACAGCATCCATCCCATCCCTCCAAACTCAGGAATCATTTCAAAGACGCACCAAAGCCTGTCGCGTGCGCCTTGACATAAACGAAACCCCCCCTGGACTTGCTGACATCACGGCTGTTATTATTATGCAAGAGTTCTTAAAAGTGTGTGTAATCGCACGAGCGGCGGAGAAGTCCCCGGTGCCATCTGATTACATTTGCTAATAACGTCCTCGCCGTTATAGCCCTGGGCACTTGAGCAAATAACGCGGTCTTGTGGAATCGCATCGCACAAAAAAAAAAAAAAAGACTGTCAATTTGGCCTCTCAGTGGGAGGGGGTAGACTGTGGACGGGGTTGCCATGGAAACAGGCTTTTCCCCTTTCTCTCTCTCTTCCTCTCTCTCTCTCTCTCTCTCTCTCTTTCTATGTCTCTCTCTATGTCTCCATGTCTCTCTCTTGCTCTCTCTATGAATTTCACGCGCGTCAGGGCCAGATAAAAAATAAAAATTAAAAGCAGAGGTGGTGTGACCCAGAGCCCGAGATAAGAGCACAGAGTCCTCAGCCTCCACCTGGATCAACAACACGGCTGCAGTGGCTGAGCAGCAGGATTCATCAGGATTAGTGCGTGTGTGGATGCGGTGCTCACTGAGAGGATGTTATTTCAGATAGAAGGCTGAGGCTAAGGTAATCCCCCGTCCATAAGGAATTAGACTTGACTGCTCTGATTTTGTGTGTATTTACAGGTGCCCCCTCCCCCCCATTAGAGATTAGAATTCACGGTGGCGCGCCAAGTCCACTAGTTGGTCAACCCATAAAGTTCTAGGCCGTCCTACTGTTTAAAGTGCATACGGCAGTTGGACTACACAATGGTGACATAGACAGAGGGATTCTGTTTTAGGACTCTGCGCTACTTCCTGTAATTTCCAGCCTTTACTTTTCCATTTTTCTTTTCGAATGGCAACTTGACTGATGCAAAATTATGACAAAAAAGTAGCAATTTGAAAAACATGAGAACCTGTCATATGCACTTTAAGCCTGCGGTACTTTCAGAATTGTTTTGTTCAACATTATAAGTAGTTAGACCTTTGACAATGCAATAGCACAATACTTAGGTTATTCTTACATCCTAATGTTTTACGCCTGAAGGTTCTGGAGAGGCCTGTCTGTCACAGGTGGTTTAATAGAATAAAGGGGCTTTCAGGAACAAGCTCTGAGTCGAGATAAAGACCAGGAGAACATGACAGGAGAAAAGAGAAAACCATCTGCTTCAGAATGCAGCTAAACGTAGAGAGCTATGCCACAAATACCCACCTCTATGACGTTTCAACACAGGATGTCCTTGACTGATAATAACAGAATGACAAGAGTGACAGAAGAGCTGGATGAATGAGCACTTTCTGCTTAAAATTATATGCCTTTTGTGACACGACAAGGAATCACTCAGAACAGTGTTTTTAAGAAGCCTGCTGAAAAAGAGGAATAGATGGGAAAAAGACTGCTCTGGGAACAAGTCTTTATTCGTCGGCCTTTAGCTTGACAGCACTGTCGAACCATGGTTACAAAGGAAATGAAAAGCACTATCATTAGCATGTGAATGGCCTGGCTTTTGTGACTGCATCCAGAAAGCTAAAGAGCTCTGATTCGGAGGATATTTAACCCCCATTCAGACAGTGACAAAGGCTCGCTGTCCCGCTGAGGACTGCTCCAGGCTGATTGAGGCTGCCTCCATTACTGTGTGTTGTAATGTGTGTTGTAATGTGTGTGTGGTTGGTAGGGGATCACACAGTAGTGTTTCCTGGCATAAGCGGGCTGTGCAAGTGCCACTAGCCACTAGAGGCCCCCAAAAAGTTAAATTGTATATTTTATAGATTGCTGTATAGGATCATATATAATTCCATAGCTATACTTATATTATTACATGATGACATAGCACATATTCCTGTTTTATATACAGCACAAACCAAAACAAAGAACAAGAAGACACAAAGTGGTTAACATGCAAACATACAGGTCAAAACATCCACGTATAGTCTTAAAGTAAGTATAATTATTCCAATCAAACCTAAATCTATACAATGATGCCGTCAACTATTATTTCTGGCCTACATGTGTCATCCATTTTTTTGTGATGACCTTTTCCCCTGCTGCGAGAAGTATGTTCCAAATGTATCCATTTACTGTGTCCATGGCAGGAGTTTTGAGGCCCAAATACATAGATCTGAAGTCAAGTGGGATGCCAATTCCAAAGGCAATCTGAAGTGCACTATTAATCTCAGTCCAATATTTCTGAACATTCCCAAAATTAGCTCAAGTTAAAAAAAAAAGTTGTGCAAATAATTTCCAACAAACAGAGCATGTCCTTTTTTAATTTGTATGGTCGATGGTATAATAGTTTGGTCCTGTTCTAGTCCTGCAAGTTTAGTACCATACGGTGCAAGTGTGATATAGGCTATGATAATATAAGGAATCTCCTCCTCCTATTTTTTTTATTTAAACATCCTGATCACACAATAAATTTGCTATAGTTGCTGTAGTATAAAAGCCAATTCACCACCGCATATAACTTCTCTTTAAAAAGTTAGTCTCTCATGTTTATGTTGACTCAGCTAAAAGAAATGAATGCCTGTTAGCTTTGATATTCTGCTCATGTTCAGCTTTTTCTTCTTTTTGATGAGGCGCACGGTATACACTCATTCACCGACCTCTAGGGCCCGTCTCTGGGTCTTTAAATACAGCACAGCTCAATAATTGTGCTGCTAGACCCATCACTTTATCCCCAGGAATGACTCCACGCTTGGCTGCCTGCTCTACAGTGCGCTGGGCTGATCCACTCAGTGCATTCAGCATTCAGCATTGTGAAACAGAGCCCCCGCCCGGACACCGCTGCATAAATAACCAGCACGGCACATAAAGCGCTGGGAGGATTTTCCTGAATGATTGGCAAGGGTTTAAACGCCTCTGCTCCTACAGTCAATACTGCTCAGCCCATTCCATTATTCAGAGGCCGTCCCTCATTAACAGAATCCTGACCTTGACATGGCCGCTCCCCCTCCCCCATGACAATACCCACTCTGCCCTCGCAATGGCTGCAAATCCATGCATATTGATACATTGTTTGCTTTGTAATTGAAAATATCATGTTCTGAGGCCCAAGCACATAAAAGCTGGCACAGAGAATAAATTATGTCAAACAGCTTGTAACAATTCAGTGTTTATCGGCGTGGTGTTACAGGCAGCAGTGTAGGGAATAGTATTTAGCTACATAATACAATACAATAGGGTTTTTTCTACTTTCCTTTTACTAACATCCATGCAGTTTGAAGCATAACTTACGCAATCAGGCGCTGCAATTTATTCCATTGGTTTTAAGAAAGTAACTGTTGCCTTTACTCTAAATGCCACCTAATGAACTATACTGTAACAATTATATTTTTTTTGGTACATGTACATGACCTTGATAAAGATTGAGGCACAAATTTGTGTATTCAAAAGCAATTATGACGTGTCGCCAGCTGATGATGACTCCAAGGTTTTGTCAGATTAGGCCAAGTTATACTTTGTTCTTCTCTCAGGCTCTGTCAAGGTTAACATGTTTTTTTTAAGGTTCTAATGTTTCATGGTTGTGTTTGTGAGGTTTTGGTTTTGTGTGTTTGATTGTATTCTAACAGGTTTTTTGCCATGTTCTGAAAGATTGCATTGTGTTTGTGCCAGTTTTATTAGTTAGTATTGTTTTTGTGGGGATCTGCGAGGTGTGTGATCCATCATGTTCAATAAGCTGTGTCAGGTTCTTATGGATTCTGTTGGTCCTGTGCAGTTATTTTTTGAGATTATATTATTCTATCAGGTTTCCCATGTCAGGTTTTATTGGTTTATGTCAGGATGTGTGGGGATCTGTGAGGTTCCATCATGTCCAGTAAATTGGATCAGATTCTAATGTATAATGCTTGGTTCTGTTGATTTCATTTTTGAGTTTCTTTTGGAGCCTTCTGTACGGCTCCTTAAGTTTTTGCCACGTTATTTCACGTCCAGGCCGGGGGTTCTGCTCGGTTCTTGGGGTGTGTTCCCTGTTCTGTCGAGCCCTGAGCATTTCTGCATAAGTGCACAGCTCAGCAGCCCACAGTGCTCCACATTCCACCTCCCAGCAGATGTGTGCGCTTTGAAGCTTTTCTGGGCCACAGATACAAGCCTTGTTTGTTCAGCAGGGGGAAAACACAAGCATTTTTTTTTCTTCAGCATTGACAGAAACTGAAAGCTGCACAGTGTAAAGTGTTGTACAGAGCTGAGCCGATGCCTTGATACAATCATCACCACAAACGGGATGAGAGTGAACTGTCTGTGTGGATGTGTGTCAGAGCGGCGGCTGGTCTTGTTAGTGCCTAAGAGAAGGAGAGTATAATTAGTGTGCCTGGTCCACAAAGCGTTGCAATAATCTTCTAACAAATGGATTCTCTGCTCTAACCAGTGCACAGTTGGATGGCACCCTTTTGTGCGGTGGCTCATCTCCAGCATAGAGCCGAGTGTGACAGGATTTACATGCACTTCCTAATCTGTGTAAGCGAACCTGTTTGGGATGTAATTCACATGGTATGTCTTTGATTTGGATTAGCCTGGCCAATCCTCTTACCACAGGCTCAGCAGAATTTATCAGTGACGGGCCGTGTCGTGAAGCGTTCCAAATCCTTGTATCCACCCTCCCAGACCCCAGCTCTTAATTCTAATCTGTCCAAATCTGATCCAAGAAAGCCACAATGCAGTCCGGTCCATGCCTGGCGGTGGATTACACAAATTGAGGTTACAGATTTCCAGTAAGGCTTTGCAAATGTTCAAGGCTGTAGTCGAAGACGTGTGATGGAAACTTCACACTATGTCGTTTTGATGCCCAAACAAACAGATAAATATGTAAGGCTAGTCCGTTCAGTTCTGCGCCACTTCAGTCGTTTTTGTGTTGGCACTACATGAGAAAACAAAGTGAAAATTATAAATATATCTATCACTCTTCCTTTTGTATTCATTATAAACAGGGAACTGCAAAAGAAATGTGCATGAAGTGCCTGACAGATTATTATTGATGAACCTGTGCATCCACCATATTGATTCACACGAATGTAAATCTTTAAAGTCATGCAGGATAACTGATTACTAGAACACAATAGTGAAAAACGTCCAACAAATTAATGAAATGAGAGTAAAACCGTATTTGGAGAAACTATTCCTCAAAGTGTAACTGTCTGGACATCTGATTTAGAATTGATGTAAGTTTATATAATTGGGAAGACAAACTATCAATAAATTAAGTGATGTGCAAAATCTGATATTTTCAAAGAGAGAGACAAAAAAAAATGAAAATTATAATCTGAGGGAGCTGAACAGAACAGAAATCATTTAAAATTGTCAACATAAACTACCCATCAATCCATCCATCCATCTTCTTCCGCTTATCCTGGACTGGGTGGCGGGGGCAGCAGTCTAAGCAGGGACTCACAGACTTCCCTCTCCCCAGTCACTTCCTCCAACTCCACCGGGGGGATCCCGGGGCGTTCCCAGCCGAGATACATTGTCCCTCCAGCGTATCCTGAGTCTTCCCCGGGCCCTCTTCTCGTTGTAACATAAACTATTGGTAATCAAAACCCTTTCTCAAAATATAGTACTCAATAATGGAAGGTGTATGAAAACTACTCAGAGAAGTCAAGTGTACATCATTAATAAACGTGAAAGTGAAAAGAGCATGTATGAAACCTTATGTTGGATTTTCTATTGTGCATTAAGAGGTTAGATTTTCAGAATTTATTATAGTCAAAGGATCAAAAGATATTACCTTGCGTACTAATGTGTTTTTGCAAGACCTGCAGCAGTTCAATTTGAAGTAACTTTTATAATGAAAGTTACCAAGGTGAGAACCAGTATGTTGAGGTCATATTTGTCATAAAATCTGTACTGTTGTCAACCTCCAAGGCAATAACAATGTGCAGTGTTGTTGCCTCCAACAGGATCTTGAATCTTTCATCGCTTGTCAGATTCACAGTGTGGATGGAGTTGTTGCACAGACTTGATTCCACACAGCCATTCAACGTGTTTACTCAGGTGCTGCTGCTCGTTACGGCTTCCCTCTCCCACTCTGCTGCTCTCAGCCAAATGCCAAAACAAATCTTGTCATAATTAGCTGTAATCCTGCTCATTAGCGTGTGCTTAATTATCCTATTAATAGCACTTCCTGAGAGAGAGAGAGAGAGAGTGTTTGCAATGCAAGCAAATGTTTGTTCCTAAATTAGCACACAACAAGACAGCAACATTATTCAAACAACAAACCCAACAAAGCACAACAGGCAGGATTAAAAAAAACGATAGGCCTTGAGTTTGGGATTCTCAAGGAAGGGATGGGGGGAAACATTACAAATGCCTGGTTGCTATAGGGGCATTGAACCAACAACCCTGGATTAATAAGCAATGGAGAAAGTTGATTATAGACCCATTATTTTATGACATTGTTTCTGATGTAGAGCAGGGCCTGAACAACTCTATAGAACAAAGAGAAAATCCATAGGCTATATCCACATTCTTTAGACAGGTTGTAGTCATTTGGATTGTAATGGAGAAGGTTGTAATGAACGCTGCATCGGTGAGAATAAACAGCCTCTGCACAAATGACTGCATCAACACATAAGACACAAAAATCCTGGATTGCAATCGGCTGTGCAGCTTCAGCTTAAAGCCACAATCCACTCGTTTGAAGACAGTGAGATGAAGATTTTAAGCAGGACAAGAGATGGTTTGGAAAAGGTGAAAAGGATGCCATTTTTGTTGGGGGGGGGGGGAGGGGGTCAGGGGTCGTGAATGTCACTTCCTCTTCCTGGGCAGGCCGGAGCACATGTTGGATGATTGCTTTTGATGTTTTAACCTTGTTTGTAAAAATACTGAGTTGTATATTTAATACTTTTTAAAGGGTCTAAAGTTGTTTAGGGTTAGGGTTTAGTTTAGTTGTTAAATGTTTTTAAAGGTACGCTTTTATATTTTAATATTTTATCTTTAACTAATGTAACTGTCTAATACAATTGCAACCGCATTGTTTTTACAGGCGAAGTGCGGGTTGCCGTTTGTATAGTCCGTTTATATAGTCCGTTTTTATATAGTTTTTATACAGTTTTATATTGCTTAGTTTTAACAGTAGTTGGTGTCGGTCCTGAGGTTGCCGGGGAGGATTGGGGCTCACTTTAGTGGGTGATTTTATTTATAGTTATTGGTGATGGTGGCACTGAGTGTTAAGTTATGGTAATGGTTTGTTTTCTTTAATCTTGTTTGTTTTGTCACTTGTAGTATGCCTCTCCCTCCCCAGCTAGAGTGGACCCTCACCAACTCTTTATCAGACCTTTTTATATTGTTTTGAATAAAGGCTGACTGGCTTGTTTTGTAATCAAAGCAGACTCGCACCCACAGAACACCTAACCAGTGTTACAGACTGTAATGTTCTCCGATCCTCCTCCTCTCTCACCCTGACTGCACCAACATCCCGACTCAAAACTTTTGGCGACAGAGCATTCTCCCGAACAGCACCCCGACTCTGGAACTCCCTCCCCCAACCTGTCCGCCACTCTCCCTCACTCACAACATTCAAATCCCGCCTAAAAACATACCTCTTCACCCAAGCCTATGACCTCCCCTACCCCTAGCCTCCTCTACCCCATTGCCTACTCTTCTACCCCCTGTTACATCCCCATCTTTTTCTCTCTACTTCGTCTGTCTTCATTTTATCTGTATATTAATGTGTATTGTACGTGTTGTCCCCCCCTGTCTGTAAATACCCCCCCTTTTTTATTATGTTCAGCGTCTTTGGGTCACTGAAAAGCGCTATATAAATAAAAGTTATTATTATTATTATTATTATTATTAATGTCCCATAACAGATTGAACAGGTCAACAATGGCAGAGATGGAAGTTGAAACATCTTGATTTTTAAGACATTGTCCGGATGCACTTTTTTCAAAGATAGATCACTCCTGGACGACTGAGGCATTACAATCGATCTGTACCATGTTTATCTTGTGTGCGTTTGAATATTAATACAACCACTTCTTAGTATGTACTAAATAATTAATTATCATATTGCGTGCCTCGGTCCTTGAACTGTGCATTGCAACAAAATCCCACTGCGGGAAAAATATCCTCTTATCTGATCTAAATACTTAAGTGAATAACAAATCACAGTGGTTCACTTTTGCTGACAGAATGGGGAATTCACTTTTTTCTTTCTTCATATGACTATGTCCTGATTGCAGAGATACACAAACAAGATCAAAGCATCTGCCTTTTTTAGTTAAAATGCAAATACCATAAATCTCAGGCCTTTTCTCCAGCTCAATTTTGTGAAATCACATGAACCCAATATTTTTCATGTTACTGTTGAGCAAACTTTACACTGTGAGAACTGTAAAAGTCTGTGTCTGACAACTTTGATCTTCAAGTTAATCTACATAATCCATTGTAAAACTATACGATGTTGACATTCCCAATACAAACATGATTATCATGCTTGTACAACCAAATATATTGAATGCGATGAATGTAAATTTCTCCAACATCTGAGAGAGTGTGAGAATGTGCTCCACTGTCTGATGTCGGGGCTTTTTTCGCGTTGTAAGGAAAAATCTGGATCAATGGATTTTCTTTACAAGAGCGAAACATGACAGACATAAGGAGCCATGTGAATAATTCATGAAGCCCTCCGCTGTGCTTTGTTGTGCTTCACAGATGGGATTACAGAAGGCTGGATTTTGGAAACATATGAAAGATTAATTTGTGATCCGGGACACTGCTTACAAAAAGACTAAATAATGATTTTAGAGAGATTTGTGCTGCGGGAAAAGGGCCTGCTCACGGAAGAACACACACATGGAAAAGTATAGACGAGCAGAAATTTAAGTTGGACCTGAATGATCATTTTTATTTAGAAAGTGAAGAATCTATGTAAATATTAAGTAAAAGCAGTTTTTTCCCCTCATAAACCTCAAAGCAGAAGAACTTGGTATCAAATGTATTTTCCTCAATCCGTTGTCTTCAGAATATTTTTTTCAAAATAAAACTACATTGTTACCAATTAGTTGTGCTCAGTTATATTTATGTAACCTAAAATAAACATTGCTAATATAAAAAGGCAATAGATATTGTTATTCCTAAAGGTCATCCTGATGAGGATCCTGGCTTTAATCTTGATAAGTTAGCAAGTTGCCCATATGGCATTGATGGATGGGTCAAATGTGGAGGTCTATTGTGAAATCCAATCCAATACACTACAATAATGCAATATAAAATAAATTGGCAGCAGTGAAAGTTATAGCGTTTCCCTCCTCCAGGCTCCTGTCTCCAGATGGACCGCGCTGTGGCAGCATGCTGTTTTGATGATGGCTGCATAAACAGATCAGCAACATCTGGAGCAGCCATGTGCCATCTCCATTTGGCCTGTACCTCTGAGCCAGCTGCACCCAAACAACTGTGCCCTAAACAGGATGAATCATTCATGAGAGACTGCAGACGCTAGAAGTTTCACACAGACCCAAAAACATTTGTCCGTGTAGGATGGGCCAATTATAACAGAGTTCTTTGGCGTTTGCATAAGAGATTCAGAAGTACCTGGAATACGATATGCGGGTTGTTAAATCAATGTACCACAGATTAATTACGAACATGTCACACCTCAATGTTTTCACCACTATAAAAGGAGCAATTAAGTATCACTTCAGAATATAATGAATTTTTAATATTACAGAGGGCATTCATTCATTTGGTACGATTAACTTTCAGCGTGGCACTGAATCACAGCAGCAGAATTTCTTCAAAGGTCCCTCATGACAAAAGCTGTGTCAATGAGATCTCAGTAATATCCAATTAAAGGATGCTCTGTCTGAGCCGAGCGGAACAAGGACAAATTGGTCATTGTCTATTTCTACTTATTGTGTTTATCACTCATTGCAAGACTGTAGCGTAGGATGTATAATACAGCTTCTCCTTACTGTTCTTCTTCTGTTGCATCTCCTCCAAGCTAACACTGAGTGTTCTCTGACAGCAGACTTGTGATAAGTGTGTCATTAATGTGAAGAGATGATGGTGTCAGACTCTGTCACTCTCAACCATCATTAGGACAAGCCGCGACAGCTCTCGTCAAAGATGGAATCACATTTTAATCCCAGCCATATTATTATTGTATGTGAAGAAGGTCAGCAGTCAGGCACAGTTAAGAGGACTAAAGCCCTCGAGAGCCAATGATAATGTTTTCCCTCAATGGGAAATTGTGGTGCTGTTTTAGCTTGGAGCTTTTTGTAGAAGCTGCAGAGTTAATGAAGAGCCTAATGCAATGCAGCTGTGCGGCCGCCATGGAAACCATGAATAATTCAGCCACTTGTTCTTTGGTTTCTGGTCTCAGGAGGGCTCTGCCTATATTGTCCATTATGACAGGCCATTATCCAGGCTTCAGCCGCTGCTCTCAGAAGGTGCACCGAGCCCATTTGTTACCCCTCTTGCCCTGGTAACCTTCAACCAGCTGGAAAGAGTGATTGGACTATACTGTTATATAAACATGAGAGCAAGAGGTGCACAGACCCCACCAGCCCAGGGGATTTAACAGCTCTCCAATTCATTCCAAGTGCATATTACATCTGCGTCGGAGCCAGCAGTTAGCCTCTGAATATAGATGACACCCGCAGACGGATGTGTATGCCGCCCTTTTGAGTTGTTATTGTTGCTTTTCATTCATGATAATAATCAAATCCCATCCCATGAATGTGTTGTAGAAGTGGACACTTCTGGAAAGCAGAGGAGAATTAGACGTATGATTGAGTTGTGGCTGGAATGCAGCAAAAATTGGCTGGCCGGTCAAGGAGGTGTGATGCATTTGATCCAGTCATTAGAGCTGCAGAGCAGTGTGGAGCCACTGCCATTTCAAATCAATGTTGCATCTGAGGCTCATTGGCGGACGTCCCTGGAGAGAGCAGAAGCCAGAGAAGAGTCTGTGTGTGTGGCATGACCTCCATAAACACCCAGGACCCTGGGCTGGATCCGTATGTGACCGACTGAGATAATTGTCTTTTGGAACAGGGAAAGGTCTGCCGACAGAGCTGTGGACCTCATATTTAGCACTGTGGAGTAAATTGAGACTGATGTTTTTCAGCTTGTGATTCCTGCCCAGCCTCTGTCCCCAGGGTCGACAGTGTAATCAGGGCTGTGATAGCATCTCCTGGAGGGAGGCAGGAGGAAGAGAGCGAGAGGCGGGTATTTATCTGCAGAAGAGTGCAAACATGGCTGCTTTGTTAGCGCGGCTCACTTTTTCCACTACATAAGATGTGTTAGATTGACTTTGTTTGCACTCATTTTGAAAGGTTGCATGTATCATGTTGTTTATCACCAAGAGATGTAAAAGGATTTCCAAATGATTATTTTTGCAACCTAGCAACCGTAATGTAAACAAAGACAAATTCCATTCAATTACACAATAATACAAATGAATAATACCTGGTAACACCTTCATGTTGTTAAATAGATATCTAAACTGTCAGGAAATGTGTCAGTTGTATTTAAATCGTCTTCATTTTGTGTTTAATGTCGCTTATTGATGACAGTCATTTTCAACTTTAATAATAATTTTAAAACACAAGAACCTGTCAAACCCTTTGAAGCTTCCCACAAAGCTAGAAACAGCCTTACAATTGCCCCTGCACCTGGAGCTGTCAGTCTGCATCAGGATTCAGGACTCCTGCCCAGGATGACTCATTATCAGCCTTCAGCAACGTGCTAATCCCTGTAATATTAAGCGTTACAGGTCAGGAGTCGCTGCTTCAGACATAAACACATTGATTATATTACTAGTCGGAGATTCTCGCATCATTTTTAGTCTTTGCTGTTACATTAGCCGACTCATCTCAGCTTCTAATGAGTACAACCACATGCACCAGACCTTGGTACCATCTGTGGTGCCCTAGTGTCAGAGGCCAGTTATTAATGTATGCATGTAGGGGGCGCTATGGACGAGCAGGTCCCACAGGGAGGCAGATGGCACCGGCCACAAAACGATGCACATGCTGGCTCAGCGCATTCACCGTAGGCCACATCTCCACACCTCACCTTCCATTCATCAAGCCCGCGAGGTTATTTACAGCCCTGTATTAATCACTCGCTGCAGTTGGCTGATAGATTAGGGTTAAAGGAAACTTTGGCCATTTGAGGACAAAGTGTGAGTTCAGAGATGAACACAGCCAGGCTAAACATCCGCAATGTCATGTTTTCTGAAAATGATTATGTTTTATTTAGCTTTTTATGCACTTAAGAGTATTTATGTGCTAACCTTCTTGGCCTTCTCCTCCTCAGAACCACTCAAGTGATTGGTTTGGCCCTATAGTTTAGCCCTGTTTTACTGTAACAGACCTGGTTTTATCCTGTAGACCTTGTTTAGATCCGCAATATCTATATCATTGTGATTCTTTTTGACATGGTAATAATTTCAGTTATGTTGAAAACAGATGTACAAGCTATAATTTATTAGTCAAAACAAACATATAACAGAGACAAAACAGAGACTAAATCAAGACTAATTTAGGATTTCTGTAGGATGGAGAACCTTGATCTTAGTGCAATATATTTAAGTTAGTTATGATACTGATTATTGTATTATCAATTGCTGTATCAATATTTTTTGCGATATATTGTGCAGACCTAGTAACAGTTAGTACGCAGACAAGAAGTAATGAAATACACTTTTGTACTTCCGCCTGCCAGTGCCTGGTATTTTCCACAGTATGGTATTTTACTGTCAGCAAAATTGCCTCTCCACGGACCTGACCTGTAACTTGTAATTCCAGGTAAATACAATCTCAATGGAGGCAATCAAGTAATGGGCATCTTTAAAAGTAACGTAGAATTCCCTCACACTTGATACAAACCTGTTGTTTTTCTGCTATTTTCAAGTCTTTTCAACAGGAAATGTAAACCAGCATTAGAGGGATTAGTGGTACGTCTCAAGAGTCCCGCGCGAGACCCAGATGGAACAGTAGTTGAAACTTCAAACTAGCGGCACGAGAAACACAAGCCCGGTCTATCACTTAAATGGCATGCAGTTGTGAGTGATGTGATACAGTCAGTGTAATAAACAGCAGTGCAAAGTCAGGCCGCTCTCACGAAGCACTCCAGGCTGAGTGGTAATTACAGGCAGCTTCTGAAGACTGCTCTTAAAAAGTCATTATGGACAAAGTGATAAGAAACCACACTTAAACTATGACTGAGTGAACTCTTTTGTGCCACGTGTGCGCAGTAGTCACCGCAAAAAATGTAATATATATTTAAATTAATTCAGAACGTCAAGTTTGAAAATACTATACTACACTACGACTACTGCATTTCGCGACTTTTTTTTCCAATATGTATATGAGTTTTTATCTTATTAAGTTGACCTATTTATGTTACTTTTTCGTAACTTTTTTCACATAAGAGGAAAATGTTATTTGAAATTCAAGACACTTGATCTCATAAAAGGCTAGATGTGTCACTGACCTTGGTGGCCTTTTCAAACATATCTTTCACTCTCCAGAATGTAAAATTAAATAAATACAATATGTATGTCATTGTTTCTGAATTTCTCGGCCTTTACCTACAATGCTCTAACTTTGCATGAGAGCTACTGGTAAAATGGTAAAAATCCAACTAAGAAAGTACCGTAGTTACTGTAGACAGATCTTCAAGGCTTCAAAGTTTAGACACTTTGAGGGGACCAAGAGGCTATGAGGTAAATCCTTCAAAATGGTTTACGATATGGGTTAAATACGATATGGGTTAAATACCAAATGGGTTAAATACGATATGGGTTAAATACGATATCGGTTAAATACGATATGGGTTAAATAATTGGTTAAATGTAGGGCTTAGGTTAAAGTTAGGCAAGTACTAATTCTGTTTAAGGTTAATCAGTCACTAGAAATAAAATAAGTCAATGTAATAACTCCAACCAGGGTGTGTGTGCGTGTGCGTGGGCGTGTGCGTGCGCGTGAGCGTGCGCGTGCGCGTCTGTGTCTGTGTCTGTGCGCGTTCCTGTGTCTGTGCGCGTGCGTTCATGGGTGTTTTCTCTTTGGTCGTTTTCTGTTCTGTGTTTCAAGTTTAGTTTAATTTTCTTAAATCATAAAAAAAGAAAGAAAGAAAAATGCCTGAAATATTCCACAATATGGCATTAAATTGATCTCCATGGAGACAAGCAAGTGGTTGGGTTTGTGGAGAGGATTACATGTTTATTTGGCAATAATTGATTAAGCATTTGAATACATGCATGATACATAAGTTTAATACCATACTGTGGAATGTTCCAAGCAAATCAATAACATTTCCATGAAGACAAGAATGCGGCGGACTGACTCCCCACCAGAAAAGTTACACGGTGAACCTTTAAACATCTGCATGAGAAACAAATCCTGTGGCATCCCTGGCTTCATCCTATAATGCTCTCTTACGTTGATTCGCCACTTATATAAGATTGATTTGTCTATTTCATATAAACAGTAAATAAATTGATAAATGAATAACAAAGAAAATAAATTTAAAAAATGTTATGGTTTATCCAACCCAATCCATTCAAACTTTATTTGTATAGCATATTTTATACATTCACGCCTCAGCTTATTGGTTTTTGCCAACATACGTCAGATTACAATATTAGAACTAATTTGTGGCTGGTCGTAGACATATGACACATCTGACCATCCAGACCAGAATTTATCGCCAAAAGTTTCCATCTCTCTGCCGTTGGACTCATGAAACCTTAATAACACTAGTCACTAATTATTTTATTTGAACATATTTTAGCAAAGCCTATACTTTTTTGGTATTTTTATGATTATTATACACTTTTTTATGTTGCACCTTGGCCCCAAAGCAAGTTCCTAGTTGTGGCAATGGCATTAAAACTGAGTCTGACATATTGTTTATACTGGAAGCATGAGAGTTTATTTTTTGTATGTTTCCTTTTTATACATGTGTGGCAGTATAGCCTGCAGATGGGCTCTGCCACCAATTGGATACATCTGATTGGTTGCTCGCTAATGTTTGTCTTTATTTAGAACCAAACCCATCTGAGCTATTGTCATAAATTCGTCCAACTTGTTTTGCATATTGGACGTGAAACACATTTACCTGACATATTGACTTTACATTATGAGTAATATGTTGACTCCAGAGTGATTGGTTCCTCTAATCAAAGGACTACTTGATCTGGTCCCACCTTTTCTTTGGGTTATAGAATCCGCACTCCTGATGCTCTTGCACTATCCGACACTTCCACCATTCCATCGGCTTGAACCTCTGCACCATCGCTGCTTCTCCTCCATCATGAGCGACGAGAATGTTCCCACTCTCCCTGTCGCCATTGTCTGCATCATGAAGGTTTTTGACACATACGCCTGCAACCAGGGGAACAAAGACACACTTTCCAAAAACGAGGTGAAGAACCTGCTGCAGGCTGAACTGAGTTCTTTGCTCGAGGTATGTCGAGTGATCTCAAGAACATGGTCAGAATTTTAAATCTGCTTGGTTGCATTCAAGGTAAATTAAAAAAATAAAATAAAAAAACACGTCAGATAAAAGACGCAGGAGTTCAAGTTGTGAAGTTCATGACAAATGCGTGCTTGGCTGACTTCTCCTTTCTTGCTTTTAAATTGAGTTGAAAGACTGACAATGACGAAAAGAAGTAGTATATCTTAGAAACTATTTCCTCTGTATTGCTACAGTTGTGTGGAGGTTTTTAATCTCATACTTACAATAGTTTTTTCAGAAAAGTTGCAAAGGGGCAACAGTAAAGTTGTAGGTTAAGGAACAAGACACCAACATGGCTTTCTCTGTACAAAAACCTTTCTAACAATATGATTTATTTGATAAATGGATAGTTTTTTACAATTTTCTTGTCTCACTCTCCGAGTTCCCGTAACTGATAATACTGGAAATTTTTGTACATTGTCAATAATTTCTATAAAATGTTTAATATTACTTTATAATGACTACATTGTAAACTGTTTTTACAGGACACCCTAGGCCGGAGGTCAATGATCGACTTTGTTGTCGTGTCATCAGACCTCCGGCCGCGTGTCTTGGACACTCGGGTGAAGAGAGGGGCAGAGTTGTCAACCGATCACCACCTGGTGGTGAGTTGGATCCGCTGGCGGAGGAGGAAGCCGGACAGACTTGGCAGACCCAAGCGCATTGTGAGGGTCTGTTGGGAACGTCTAGTGGAGCCCTCTATCAGTAGGGTATTCAACTCGCACCTGCGGGAGAGCTTCTCCCATGTCCCGGGGGAGGTTGGGGACATTGAGTCCGAGTGGACCATGTTCTCCGCCTCCATTGTTGATGCGGCTGCTCGGAGTTGTGGTCGCAAGGTCTCCGGTGCCTGTCGTGGCGGCAACCCCCGAACCTGGTGGTAGACACCGGAAGTAAGGGATGCCGTCAGACTGAAGAAGGAGGCCTATCAGGCCACTCTGGCTTGTAGGTCTCCGGAGGTCATCGACGGGTATCGGCAGGCCAAGCGAGCCGCGGCTCGTGCTGTCGCAGAGGCAAAAACCCGGGCCTGGGAGGAGTTCAGGGAGGCCATGGAGGAGGACTATCGGTCGGCACCAAAGAAATTCTGGCAAACCGTCCGGCGCCTCAGGAGGTTGAAGCAGTGTCTCACCAACACCGTTTACGGTGCGGGTGGAGGCCTGCTGACCTCGACCGGGGATGTCGTCGGACGGTGGAAGGAATACTTTGAGGATCTCCTTAATCCCTCAGTCATGTCTTCCGAAGAGGAAGTAGAGACCGGGGACTCGGAGGCTGGCTCATCCATCACCCAAGCTGAAGTCACTGAGGTTGTTCGCAAACTCCTCGGTGGCAGGGCTCCGGGGATGGATGAGATCCGCCCTGAGTACCTAAAGTATCTGGATGTTGTAGGACTGTCTTGGTTGACACGTCTCTGCAACATCGCGTGGCGTTCGGGGACCGTGCCTCTGGACTGGCAGACCGGGGTGGTGGTCCCTCTGTTTAAGAAGGGGGACCGGAGGGTGTGTTCCAACTACAGAGGGATCACACTCCTCAGCCTCCCGGGTAAGGTCTATACCAAGGTACTGGAGAGGAGAATCCGACCGATAGTCGAACCTCGGATTCAGGAGAAGCAGAGTGGTTTTCGTCCCGGTCGTGGAACACTGGACCAGCTCTATACCCTCCATCGGGTGCTCGAGGGTTCATGGGAGTTTGCCCAACCAGTCCACATGTGCTTTGTGGATCTGGAGAAGGCTTTCGACCGTGTCCCTCGGGGTGTCCTTTGGGGGGTGCTCCGGGAGTACGGGGTCCGGGGCCCTTTGCTCAGGGCTGTCCGGTCCCTGTATGACCGGAGCAGGAGCTGTGTTCGCATTGCCGGCAGTAAGTCAGACCTCTTCCCAGTGCATGTTGGACTCCGCCAGGGCTGCCCTTTGTCACCGGTTCTGTTCATAATTTTTATGGACAGAATTTCTAGGCGCAGTCAGGGGTCGGAGGGTGTCCGGTTTGGGGACTACAGGATCTCATCTCTGCTGTTTGCAGACGATGTTGTCCTGATGGCTCCATCAAACCCGGACCTGCAACATGCACTGGGACGGTTTGCAGCTGAGTGTGAAGCGGCTGGGATGAGAATCAGCACCTCCAAATCCGAGGCCATGGTTCTCGACCGGGAAAAGGTGGCTTGTCCTCTCCAGGTGGGTGGGGTGTCCTTGCCCCAAGTGGAGGAGTTCAAGTATCTCGGGGTCTTGTTCACGAGTGAGGGAAGGATGGAGCGTGAGATCGACAGGCAGATCGGTGCAGCGGCTGCAGTGATGCAGTCGCTGCATCGGACCGTTGTGGTAAAGAGGGAGCTGAGCCGAAAGGCAAAGCTCTCTATTTACCGGTCGGTCTACGTTCTGACCTCACCTATGGTCATGAGCTTTGGGTAGTGACCGAAAGAACAAGATCGCGGATACAAGCCGTCGAAATGAGTTTCCTCCGCCGTGTGGCTGGGCGCTCCCTTAGAGATAAGGTGAGGAGCTCGGCCACACGGGGGGAGCTCGGAGTAGAGCCACTGCTCCTCCACGTCGAGAGGAGCCAGCTGAGGTGGCTCGGGCATCTGTTCCGGATGCCTCCTGGGCGCCTCCCTCGGGAGGTGTTTCAGGCATGTCCCACCGGGAAGAGGCCTCGGGGAAGACCCAGGACACGCTGGAGAGACTATGTCTCTCGGCTGGCCTGGGAACGCGTCGGGATCCCCCCGGAGGAGTTAGAGGAAGTGTCTGGGGAGAAGGAGGTCTGGGAGTCCCTGCTCAGACTGCTGCCCCCGCGACCCGGCCCCGGATAAAGCGGCAGAAGATGGATGGATGGATGGATGTAAACTGTTTTAAAAAAGTACGAACAAAGACTTTATTCATAATGAACAAATGTTTTATTAAGTTTGAGCCAGTTTTAGTAATACTTAAGTAAGGCTAAGGTTAGGGTAAGGAATTAGGGTTACATAATTATTTGAGAAGTAACTAAGCCTGAATTATTCGTAATACACTATTTTTTCACTAAGAATGAAGTCTTTGTTCATGCATAAGGCAGAAATAAGTGTAGTTATCATAAAGTGTTACCAATTGTTTTCGAATTGAAATCTGTGTGCAAATTTCTCACATAGATTCAAGGACGACAGGAAAATGAAAATAGGACAATCAAAAATCAAGATAAATAATAAGGACTAAAATCTTATCAATGTAACTAGCATATTATAAATAGTTTACAGCAACACAAAAAACTTCAAATTCTAATAAAATACAATAAAAGTAGAGTCAAAATATAAAGCCACAACACAATTTTGTACAATTAGAGGCTGCAACTATGGTTATGTGTACAGTATAAGCATATGGACATAATGACTTCAGTGTGTTGAACCGGTGATACAATTGCACATGATTAGTACTGGTTCAATTCAATACAAAGATTTTCAAAAATAGCTTGATTCCTCCTCGTTAAATCTGATATCATTATTAGTAATTTTGCAAACTGATTTACAGAATAAAACAATTTACGCACAACAAGCTCGCCTCTCACAAATTCGGATGGGCCAATATCTATATATTTTTTGCCACCAGACTGCAGAGAACTCAGATCAAGTGGACAAGCTGTTCAGACATTTGGACTTCAATGGAGATAACCAAGTGGACTTCCCTGAGTTCATGAGGTTCCTGGCTGCTTTCACCTGTGCCTGCTATGGGAGGGCATATGACATGACCAAATTATCATAATCCAATTGAGCCATCATACCAGGACGCTACGGGGACATCACTTGTAGCATGTTTTATGGTGTTGGAAAATAAAAAGTGTTGCTCCATTTACTTGTGGATTATTTTGCCAGAGGGGTCACTTTACTTTGGTGTGTGTGTGTGAAAATATTAGTGTTTAGTTACCGCAACTACTTTCTTTTCTCCGTTAGCTTTGTGTCGTCTGTAGCTGCGCTGATAGCCTGTACCATCACCCCCCACTCTTGCACACAGACACGCCTTTCCTGTGAGCAAATACTAAATACTAAAGTACTGCTGACTTTATTGACATGTACAGTATTTACTGCACAAAGCAGGAGACAATCTGTTGACAGCAGTCAGATATGACCCGTGTGCAATATAATTTGTATTTAGTTATTTTCCCCACAATGCAGTTCAGCAAAGACACGGTTAGCAAAGTCCTATCCTTAAACAAATGATATGTTCCTCAACCTAATCCTAATCCCAACCTCATCCAGAGTATCAAAAAAATATTGGCCTTTTGTCAAAATGACAATGCTTGTCTAATAGTTTAGCAGTTAATCATATGTTCTCTCAAATATTACGACTGAAAAATGTTATCAAAATAATTTGGGCTCAGTTTTTAGGAAACTCAGGAAACTCCTGGGTTCAATCCTCTGACCGGACATGGCTTACTCTGTTGAATTAGCAAATTCTCCATTTGTCTGTTTCCTCTTGGTGCACTGTCCAACAACCTGTTAATAGCAGCTAGTTGAGCATGGGTCTTGGTTAGGAGTAACCAGTTGAAAGATCAAATTATTGAAAACTTTATTTTTACTGTCTTAAAAACGAGAAAAAACAGGCTAGTTAATTTTAAACTCTAAACAGCGGTTCAAAAATGATTCCTCACTTTGTCAATGTGTTCCTAGAATATTCATTATTGATCTCAATGAGTTTATAAGTAGGTTTCACAACTTTCAGAGGCCAGAGCAGAGTTTGCACATCACAATACTGCAAACAAGAACTAGCATGCTAACAGCAAACCAATACTATTTCTGCTTCACTTTATTTCCGTAAAAAATATCAGGTAGCGCTCCATTAATGTTAGATCGATGAGTGACTCAAACATCTTTTCTGCTGCTATGCTTGCTGTCCATGTTCTGCTGTACATAACTGCTGTGTGTGTGTGTGTGTGTGTGTGTGTGTGTGCGTGCGTGCGTGGGTGCGTGCTTGTGTGTTTTCTGTGTGTGTTTTCTGTGTGTGCGTGAGTGTGTGTGTGTGTGTTTCTGTGTGTGTGTGTGTGTGTGTGTGCGTGTGTGTGTGTGTTTCTGTGTGTGTTTGTGTGTGTGTGTTTCTGTGCGTGCGTGCGCGCGCGTGTGTGTGTGTGTGTGTGCGTGCGTGCTTGTGTGTTTTCTGTGTGTGCTTTCTGTATGTGCGTGTGTGTGTGTTTCTGTGTGTGTTTGTGTGTGTGTGTGTTTCTGTGCGTGCGTGCTTGAGTGTGTGTGTGTGCGTGCGTGTGTGTGTTTGTGTTTGTGTGTGTTTCTGTGCGTGCGTGCTTGAGTGTGTGTGTGTGCGCGCGTGCGTGCGTGTGTGTGTGTGTGCACGCGGTCAGATATTGTCACACATTATCAGCACAATGTCAGAGATCACATGACCACTCGTACATCATCAGCGAGTATGTTTATGTGTTTGTTCACACTTGGCTTTATGACTGAGGGGTGGAGCCGGGCCACACAGCTGTTGTAAATGCGGTGTCCGGGCATGCCAGGCACTTTTCTGTGATTTTAGAGAACGCTATCGAGGTTCACATTGTGTGCTTACAAATAGACCACGAGTGCCTCCTGAATTAAAACCTTGTCAACACTGCGACTTATCCCATCTCTGAGTCTACGCGGCTCCGCAAGCGGTGTCAGTGTCAGAGCGTCTATTCTGATCCCACGTCATAAATATTAAACTTTTTAAATGTGTCAGATACAAGTTGAACCAGTGTAGGGAGGGGAAGTAAATACAAACACAATTACTGAATGACAATGACAGTGGAGGAGGGTTTTTTATGACTCTTGTTTGACATAAGTGTTGGGAAGAGTACTGAAAAGGTATTTACAGAATACTGAATGACTGCATTAAAATATAGTCCATCAGAGCATTGTAAAGTAATTACATTTTGAATAGCACAAAATGAAAGAATAACTCTAACCAGAATAAGGAGTGGAATTCTTAGGTATCTGTTTTTACTGCTGCACTTTTTACACTTTTTACTTTTTGGGTTCATCCTGACTGAGTTCAAATCTTGGCACATTGAAAAATTTATTGACTAAAAATCACCCTTTAATAGTTATGAAAAACAGGTCTTGGTAGATGTTGTACAAGAAGCCTAGTGTTGTCGGTCTATATGTTGATAACTCTCTCTTCATTTGACAGTGATGCACTAAGCTTCTGAGACTCTGAATAGGCAGAAATACGATTTGAAATGAATCAGGCAATATTATGTGTCAAAACATATGCACCCTGAGATGGCACTGGTCCGTTGTGTGCCCGAGTGCATGAGCCCAGGGAGCAGGAAGGTGTAGTGGCCAAGGGTTTCTGCTCGTCTCTGATTACGGCTGTTTGGCAGCTGACGCTAGCGGCTAATAGAGACCTGCCTGTAGCTGTCTGCTGTGGCCCCACATTCCAGTCAGCAGCTGTCAGTCCCTGCACAGGCTCTTATTAATGACCTCCACTGAGCCCCTCACACATTCTCACTGTTTAGAGTGAAATCAGGTCAGTCTGCTGCACGCCGCGTAGGACTCCAAAATGCCACTGTGTGCTGCCGGTTGTCACACTTAAATTGCACTTCCACATCCGAGCGGAGGTGGAGATGCTCTAATAGGATTGTGTGCATGATCATAAATAAGGTGTTGACAGCAGGTTTTGTTTGTCAGCTGAGGGGGAGGGGCAGCCGGTAAATCACTCACCTCTGATCATCCCATTTCCCCCTCGGGCTCAGGCTCCACCCGCAGTCAGGCACCTCTCAGGTTTATAGTATATAGTATAACGCTTAAACTTGTTTTACCACAGCCTTCTCTTGGTGCCTGAGGTCCAACGGTGTGGTCTGGCATTGCCCACACAAACAAACAGCTCTGCACCTAGCGCCTGCCTCTGGTTCACACTGCACTCGCTCTCACGGTTTCCTCTTTCATCTGACTCATGAAGAACTCGTCTTTCAGGCTGATGAGTGGCACCTCTGATGCTCTTGGCTGTTATTTTGTGAAAGAGGAAACATTCTAGCCCAGGACAGGAAGCAATTAAGTGTTAGAAATCAGTGGCGCAACGTACTGCCACTTTTACACGTTTTAGTTTTACTGCACTACATTTGTGAGCGGGTTTCTGAACTTTATACTTTTCATACTGTTTGAGAGGTTATTTTGAGTGTGTTCATGTTGACGTTCTGCTAAAAGGTTTTGAGTTCAAGCCTCAGTTTTGAGCAAACACAATTATATACATAGAATTCACAAGAAAAATTTGAAAATCGATTGGAATATCTGCTGTTGAACAAAGGCACAATTCTTTATCAAAATCACTACATTTAACACAAACAGTTCTGTGTGAAATACTTTTTTACTCTTGCAGTACATTTTGAAACATGTACTTCAATACTTTTATGTGCTATTACTTATATTGAGTAATTTCTTTGCTTCTGTCTTTTTACTTTTACTTGAATAA
Organism: Eucyclogobius newberryi; assembly: GCF_026437365.1. NCBI lineage: Eukaryota > Metazoa > Chordata > Actinopteri > Gobiiformes > Gobiidae > Eucyclogobius > Eucyclogobius newberryi. The sequence continues at coordinate 17,152,534 of NW_027316389.1, forward strand.
CAAAATTGAATGCTTCTTCCACCGCTGCTAGAAATAAGGAAGTAATAACAAGTAATAACGCTGTGGTAACACATCTTACCACCGAGCAGGCCACACTGGTGTTCGTGTCTCATAGTGACTGTAGTGTATCTTTATGGCTTGTTTCCGCGTCCTGCATCGGCGCTGGGTGCACACACTAAGAGCCAGTGGCCCACCGCACTGTGGTGGATGTGAGACATGAAGTCACTCCCGCTTTCCACAAAGTTCCCACATTGACAAGCCACACAACATAAATCATGCCTTTCTTTAATCAAATGCTTTCCACTATTGTTCTGCCCATGCTGTATATTTGGTAACTCTTTATTGAGGCTGTAAATAGTAGTACTGTAAAGTATGAAGACTTAATTTTCAAACACATTCTTATGAAGAATTGTTCAGGCTTTTGGAGTTAAGGTATTAAGTATGCACTAAGCCTGAATCATTCCAAATACCGTATTTTCCGGACTATAAGTTGCACCTTTTTTCACAGTTTTGGCCGGGGTGCGACTCATACTTATATTTATACTTATATACTTTTATTTCCGAGCGACTTATATGTGATATTATTTGTTATTTTCACACTTGCAACCGCATTTCATACTCCAGTGCAACTTATATATGTTGTTGTCTTCTCTATTATGCATTTTTTGGCTGGTGCGACTTATACTCCGGTGTTACTTATAGTCCGGAAAATACGGGTAAACTATTTGTTCATCATGAATTATGTCTTTCTTCATGCTTCATTAAGGTTATTAAAGTGTTACCTATATTTTATAATAGTCAAGTTAATGTTATTTCTAAAACCCTATTGTATTGTATTGTATTTTTATATTGCTTTTTACTTTCAGAATTCACTTGTTTTCCCCCATTTACCGCACCATCAACAAAGCACACTCCTAGTTTGTGAAGGTTTGTTCATCGCCAATGGAAATGACGCCACAAAGAAGCAATGAATTGATTCTGAATTGATTTTTCTAAAGCTTGTTTTCCACTTTGACTTTCGTTTTGACTTTTGAATAGTTTTTCTTCATTTAGTCCTTGATTTGAGATTCATTGCCCAAGACCGTTTGCTGCTTCCTGCTTTTATAAGATGGAGATGCTTGTCTTTTAAATTGTGGGGCAGGGTCTTTTCTGCCTTTTCTTGTGTGGCTCACCCTCTCCATGACCCTGCTCTGGATGTCGGGCATTCATAGCTGTGATTATATCTTTGGACGGTGGAGATAAAGATGGAGAGCTTATGGGTTTTTAATATCAGCCATGGAAGCATTAGTGCTGATCCAGTGCAGAAGCATCAATATTAGAGACTCAACCGGTGCATCATGCCAGGATGTGCTCCCCTCGTCTAATTAGCATTCATTAAGCAGCCATGTAGTTTAAGTAGCACATTAGCCACCGGTGCGTTTCCTGCTGTCAGCACATCAGAATGAGCTGACTGGGCACGCCTCATGTTAGCGATGGCATTGAAGAGTTTGTTTACGCCGTATCAGAGAGTAGCCAAACATTTAACTCAAGAGTAGGTCTAGAGTCACCTTAAAATAGTGTCACTCAAGAAGTACAAAGTGTTCCAAGAAATTACTCAAGAGCAGTGGTGGGAAAACTTCATTTTATTGTTAAAAGTACAGATACAGTAAGCAAGACTATACAGAAAGTACTTTTTACTTTTCAGTCCTTGTAAAAATGTATGGGAGTAGAAAGTTCAGATACTTGCGCTCAGATATAGTGTAGTAAAAAATATCCTCTGTAAAATGTACTTATGTAAACTGGACATTTTACTTTTGTACTTTATTACTTGTACTGAGTACATAAAACACTACATAAGTACATAGTTGTAGGAGTAACTGTCAGCACATAATATCTGTTTTATAATTTGAGGTTGATATAACTCGAAGGACAAAATGAATGGAATAATGCCAAAAATCTAGTATAGAACACAAAGTTGAAGAAAAAAAATTAAGGAGCAGTGCAAGAAAAATATCAAATCATTTACAATTGTCAACATAAAGTTTTTGCCACTTTTTGAGAGAGGAAAAACCCCTTACTTTTATTCAACAGCATTTAAGAGTACTGCTATACTGTCAGAAATATTCATAATAAAATGTTGTCTGAAAATTACTCTCAGAGAAGAACAATTGCATAAAATAGTTACTCGACTAAATGTAACCGAGTACTATCCACTCATGATGACTGCTATCAAGATCACCGGCCTGAGGAACATGACGGAAGAGTACCACTGCTCCCGCTGCAATGTGATTGAATTAGGGGGGCTCGGAGGACCACCTGGGTTGTATCAGATTTCCTCTTCAGATGTTCAAAGTTGGGGCATGTGCCAAACTCAAGAGTGCAGGGGCCAACGGGGGTCAGCAGGAAGCGCTGTTTGCTCTGCCCCTGCATTGTGTGCTGTGCTAATATTGACTCTGCCACTATAGAGTTCAAGTCAGCTGTGTGTGAAAGTCACTGGGACAACAAAGAAAGCAGAGGGACTGAGAAAAGTTTAGGGGCCAAGAAACACGTGATTAGGCCAAACACACATGAGTTTTTTTGTTTTGTTTTTATGGCAGAGGTTTTCAGACACTATAACTTTACTACTACTTAAGTAACGCCTATTACAGTGTAACAGTACTCTTACATGGGTAAAAAGTTTTGGTTATTCCCACGTTGACTCTACAAGTGACAAAAGCTTTATGTTGACATTTTTGTTTCTTGCACAGCTCATTACAATTTAGTTTTTTCTAATGTTTGTAGTATACATGATGTTATAATCTGTTGAATATCAGATGCTGTTTATTATTTAACATGTTGTCCTTCAAATTACATTGTTATTTCCAGACAGTGGCTCTTCTTTGAATGAACAGTTTTCTCAAATACATTTTTACTGGACTGCTGGAGTACAACCTCTGGCTACTCTACCCTCTAGCCACAATTAGATTGCATTGACTAATCGTTAACTTTTCACACCACAACTTAAAGGCTACAACAATATAGAATAAAGGTTGAGTTGTGTTGAACAGTGGCTGGTCCTGGTAAGAGTGGGCTTTGCAGTTTACACAGAAAGCATCCTAATTCTTGCTGCCTCAAAGATCAAGGGGAAAAAAAGATCAAGGAGGAAAGGAAGTTTATTTCCCATTGGCTGTCTCCTCTCGGTGGGAGTTTTTGAGACCAGTGACCGCGGATGGAACGTGCAAAGTAAAATTATTGTAAGGACTTTGCTGCCATCTAGTGTTTCTATTGAACCAATCGTAAAATAAATGCTCTTTTTTGTGTTTCATGTTTACAATTGTTTAATATTTAGCAAAGTTTTGCATGTGAAATTGCAGAGTGAGAAGAGAATTTGAAATAAAGTAAAAGCGCAAGGACAATTTATAGGGACCAGTTTAAACATCCTTTTTGACCCCAAAAAAAAGTATTTTTTTTTTGTAGTCATTAAACCTGTCACAGTTGACGCCCATGTTCAATAAAAAAGTGATTTACAATAAAAAAAAGTGTCTACCCAGGGAAATGTAGCCATTTTCTAAGCAAATTCTACCATGTAAATATGCATGTGAAGGACGTTTTAGTGAACCTTTCATATTCCTTTTAAGACAATAGTAATCAGCTCTCCCCTATGAATGAAACGGTACAATACATTTTGGTTTTTTTAATATATATACACACAAAAACACCATTGAGGTTTATGTGCAAGATATAGAAAAAATATAAATCAGTGCCAAACACAATTGAAGCAACAGTGACAATTTTCATTTCATAATGTGCCAGTAACACTAACCAGTAAATCATACAGCATATAAAATATTTTACACAAAAGCTTTGGTTTTGTCCCTATATACATTTTGCATAACACAAATGAGAGTGTTTTTAAATATGAAAATAGCTAGATAATAAAAACGGTACAGACTATTGCACAAAAGCCAGCACAGCAATGTTCTGGAAAAAAAAACACCTCAGGGTTTTCTGCGCCTGCAAAAAGAAAACGAGTCAGGAAAATCTGCAAGTCATTTTCAGATAAACCGTAAAATAATAAACGTAATAATACTTTGCGATGACGTGATGTTCATATCCAGGGCCCATGTTAGATCCAACTCTCATCTCCATAGCCACAGAACACTAGAAAGGAAAAACGCAAAGATATAAGGAAATATGCATGCCTCAGCTTCGCAGTTTAGCTAATGTTATTTTCTGGCTCCTGTGATAATCTATGGTTTTACTCTTGTCTCAACATCAGTCCAGGATCCATCAGATTCTTTGTTCGGGGGAGCAGCTCCTTCAGCAGACTTTCTCTTTCGACTGGAAAAGTAAAAGAGGGAAAAAAGGTCAATAATTGTAACATGCATTTGCTAACGTGCTGTTCATAACAAAGGCGCACCCGGGCACTGTGGTGAGTTCCTGCCTCAGAGTCTCTATGTCCGTGAACTGAACGGCCTGTCCCCCTCCTCTTGTTTTCATCACCTCTCCCTGAGCAATAAAACATGACTTATTAGTTTCACACATGGTTGGATTGGCCTTTTATTCGTGTGCACAGACCTTGATGAGTTTGGTCTGGATTTCTCCGTCCGACGCCACTTCCTGGTGAGTGAGCACATAGCGGTCGCACTTGGCCAGGGCCTTTTCACTAGGCGTGGACACTTGGATGGCATTGGGGATCACGGGCTGCAAAACTGTGCCCAGATCCATGTTCGAAGAGGGCTTATGGTCCACCCACTTCTCTCCTCCGGCTGAGCGGGAGCGCCGGTGCAAAGGCCTCACCGGCGGGGCGGTCTGTTCAGGTCGAAACACACAAACACTTTAATAGAGCTGCCGTTAATACTCGACGGTGGCGGTTACATATGTGACGCACAGGCAGGGGCGCTGGGGAGGCAGATCTCTTGGCGGGTGTGCCTTTCTTGTCCTCTCTGGAGGGCCGCTTGGATGGGGTCTGTCGTGGTGGGGGTTCGGGCCGTCCGGGAGTCTTACTCTCTGTCACAATGGCCTTGAGCTGCTTCAGCTTCTCATCTTTGACCCACAGCTTGTTCTGCATTTCCAGCTGCATGGCATTAACGCGCCTAAACTGTAAACATGAACAGAATAACTCCATTAGGAAAAAAGTATATAGGGCTGGGCAATATGGTGTATACATCTCATCCTTGGGACAATCTGCTATCATGAGTTACAAATATTCAGTTGTGTTTTCTGAAGCTCTATGCTCAGACAATTATCCTCATCCACTGCTCCTACTGGTCAGAGTGAATGACTGGTAGATTTAACCAGGAGCGAGATGACTTAAGTTTTTTCGCGGTGAGTGTGTGTGTGTGAGTGTGTGAGTGTGTGAGTGAGTGAGTGAGTGAGAGTGTGTGTGCGTGCACACTGTGTATTGTACATACTGTCCCCCCTGTCTGTAAATGTCAAAGCGTCTTTGGGTCATTGAAAAGCGCTATATAAATAAAAGGTATTATTATTACCTCTTCAAGGCAATATAAAGTACATCAATTATGATCTGACACTAAGAAAATCTGAATATAAATGTTTGTCTCATCGTCCACTGCTGGAAGCAAATGTTTGATATAATTTTTCAGAAATCTGTTTAAGCTCAACTCACACACTCCTTCTCCCACTTGTGGTGCGTGTCGGACACAGCGCCCTGCATGCGCTGCTCAATGCGCCTCTTCTCGGTCAGCTCTCTGTTCAGCCGCTGCTCCCTGGTCTCCAGCTCCTGCTGCAGCGACCGCTTGTCAACTTCATAGACTTTAGTCGTTTTCTGAAGGATGTCAATCTGTGGAGACAACGAAGGGTTAATTCAGTTTCAAACACTTTGTAGAAGGCTGGTTGTCTGTTCTAGTAAAAAGCAGTGTTTTTAACTAGACTAGTCACAATAATTGGGGCTCAATATTGAGTGTACATTTGTGGGTTGTTGTTTTTTTTTTTTGCAGTAAAATTAGATTTGGGCTGAAGTAACCAAGACCAATTATTTCTAAGTAACTAAATACCGGTAAGTCCTTATGTGTTTTATTCAGCCATTTAATTCTTGCAGCTCATGTTTTTTTATTTGAATATCACACATTTAGAAAAAACATATCTGGGTTGGGTCAATAGTATAAAGTAGTTTCAATATTATAATTCATTGTAATATTTTTTGTGACAAGTCAAGAATTAGATTTTTAAATATAAAATTTGACATTTCACAATTAGAATTTTGTCAATGCTTAGAGTCTTACCTTGTGTTCTTGCGTCTTTGTCTTCTTCTCCAGGCGTTCCATCTCAGCCCTGTTTATCTCGATGATCCTGTCCTTCTCCAACAATTTGCCATTTTGTTCGTGGATGTAGTCGTCTTTGACAACAAAAGCATTTCCACAGTCCTGCAGCATGGACTTCATGATACTGGCTGAAATCACCCAGACAAACAAACAGTCAAACACGTTACACCCCACTGACAGCGTGTTGCCCGGCGCCCTGTAAAGACCTGCTTGGTGGAACTGGTCCATCATGTTCTGCCGGAGCCTCTGCCGGTTCTGCAGCGCTTCGACGAACCGAGGCAGAGTCGTGTCGTCGTGCGGGTCCGAGAGCACGCAGGTCGGTAGAGGGGGCAGGTTGTTGGCTACGCCCAGAACCGAGGACACGTCTGTGGATTAAAAACATGCTCAAAACACAGCACACTTGACGGCTCACTCCATAAACGGCACCGCGTCTACCTCTGAGGCCGTCGATTGGCCCGCCGCGCTCCTCCAGTCTGCGGGACAGCTCGTCCTTAAAGGCTGCGTTGCGGTGGCGTCGCCCGGGGGTGAAGCCACAGATGGCCCGGTCAATGGGTCGAGCCACTTCCACCTCCTGCGTCATTTCTGCAAACCGCATCACCAGCTGAAGACACGGGAAATGCATGTAATTTAAAATAACTTCACAGCAGACCAGCACTGTGCTTTCTAAACATTTATTATGCTAAAATGACTGAATAACGAATAAGAGGATGAAATAACATCCCTACACAATTAAATGGCATTGTAATTATTAAGCTTCCATTCCGAACAATGATGATATCCAGGCATTTTCATTAGGTTTAGGAGTTCTATTAAGCGTAGGATTTTTATTTATTTTTTATAGTAAGACCTGTATTTTAGTGTGGTACTTTAACAAGTTTCCACTGCACTTTGGCTTTTCAAGGTACGATAAATAACAAAATATTTAGGTTCAGGATTTCAGACTTTAAGGAATCCTAAACCTAACTAGGCAAAATAATTGAAACATGTGATGATGATGATCTCATACTCACAGATGCAGATGTCCTATAGGTCACTTTCAAAAGCTAGTCACGTGGACAATTAAGAAGTTTCGACTCCTATCCAGAACTAATTTTTCATCTAAATGGCACTGGCCTGAGATGCTAGAATTTATACTACACTGAGCTCAAAAGGTTCAAACTCCTCCCTTTAGGGCAGAACTTTTAACCTGAAACTGCTCTGCCTTCGTTTACCCTTTAGCCTCGTTATAAGGTTGTTCTAACCCTTTTGTGACTTTTGTGACCCGACTCTTTCAGTGTTAAGTACCCGATTACAATTGACTGTAATGTTAATCATGGCTATAACGGTCATGATTTAAATTTTCTACTGCGGATCACTTAGTATTTGCTTGAAAAAAAAAAAAAAAAAAAAAGATGAATCTGATCATTTATAATAGTGGCAAGAATAACTCGAGATATTTAGACAAAAATCTGCATTTTAACAGTTTATTTTACCAGCCCACATCCGAATTAAATACGATTGTCGTATTTAACGATTTAACCGTGATGTTTGGCCTCGTTAACAGTATTCAGACAATGTTTAAATTATTATTTATTTTTTACCATCGTTTCTTCATAGTCGTCAGCTTTTGGGTTGACGCAGACGACCATTTTGACCTTTCCCTCTCCATCAAAGTAGTTCTTGAACAGATGGGTAACTTTGGAGTCTCTGTAAGGAACCATCTACAAAAAAAAAAATAAAAAATTAAAAGTCACGAGATATCTGATCCATTCTGTTAAAAATCTATATTCAACCACTGCACATACTTTATTAGTGCCACAGAGCTGGTTTTCCCGTAGGACTTCAATACACGTCCTGAGTGTCAGCAGAGACTGATTAATGTTCCCTGTGAGAAGAGAAAACAGTTAGATCATATTTATGTGTGATGGAGTTTGTGTGATGTGAAACACTGACCTGCTTCTCTGATGCGTGTGCCCTCTGCCCCGGTCCTCATGGTGCGCTCGCTGCCCGCAAGATCCACCAAGCACAGCTGACTCAAAATCACCTGGTTCTTATCCTGAACAAAACACACATGAGATCAGTTACTAAAAGTATAATTTAGTACGTGTCCACACACACGCACAAACCTAAATTCACAAACTAGGGCAAAAATAAATGGTCAAATAAAAGGCATGCATAAACAAATAAAGAGTTTACTCAAATTAAATAAAAAAAGTTTTATTATTTTGCTGCATGCTGAAAACAGTAAGTTAGTTTATTTGGGGCATTTTATAGAAAAAACTACTGACAGTTTTAAACAGGGGGGAATTTTTTTAAATCCTGATTTAATCTCTATTTAAAAAGGGAGGCGCTTGGGGTTTAGCTTCAAGTTAGTGGCCTACACATAATCAAGTGTTTAGTGTACAAGTAACAAACAGCTATAATTGCAGCTTTACTACGAAGGAGATTTAATGAGAGTTCAAAATGAAGAGCTGACCTGCAGAATGTTGTCCCCATCTGCGTCCAGTGGACCCTGAGCCAGTTTAATGATGAACACACTGTGAGAGCGACTGGACTCGCGGTTCAGACGAGTGTTTGCCACTTTCCTCCTCTTCTGACCTATGACACATGACAGGTATGATGACATGTTAGTATTACAGCTACTGAGGATAATGGTCTGAATACCAATAAGTCTTTTATGCAGACTTTTCCCACAAGGCAGGAATTGGTGTCCCCCATAAGTCGAAACACAGCTCAAATCATCAGAATTTTAACATACATGCGATAATTGGTGAATTACACATGATAAATATCACAACTTTTTAATACATTTAACCACAGCATTTCTTAGGTAAATCACTACGTGCACAAACATAATAAATGAAATAAACCCATTTTATTTATCAAAACTGAAAATGCCAGGAGGTCACAAGTTTTATCACAACAAATGTTCTAATAGTTTGAATACAATTGCAAACAAAAAACTTAGATATTGCCAGTGGTCATAATTATACTCTTTTAATCACCAACTACAATTAATGTTGAACTAAGCGAGAGTGAACTGCTCAGAGAGAAGATTACACAAGGTCATGTCCTGGCCAGAGTCAACCTGATGGTCAACAATGCCAGGTCAGATCAATCAATCATCACCACAGCCTCTCCATACACTTTATTTATTATTTTAATGAATACAAGAGCTAAATACCTTTCCAGAACACCTGAAAGGCCTCCTCCGCTGACTTGACCTCAATCTCCATGCAACCAGCTACATACATGTTGTGATTGAAGTCTTCCCTCAGGAGCTTTGACTGCGGCGGTCTTGAAAGGAAAACGCATTTTAAAAAGGTTGCAATACAAAAGTAGTACAGTAACGCAGAAGGGTTTTGACAATGAAGACAAAATGCAAGTTAAACAAAAACGCAGAGGCAGTTATTGTTGTTGCCGAAGAGCCATGCAACAAGACACAGCCGGGAGAGGGAGAAGTCAATCTAAAAACCAAGATACAAAGTAAACGATAGTTCAGTCGTACATGAAAGGCTTTGTCAGTTATGAAGCAAATGCACACAAGGGTGGCGGGGATAAGTGTGGCTTATTTTGTTATGAGTTTAACACCGGGTCTGCAGACAACACACAGACTAAAGCGCATTAGAAGTGATGACCACTACTGTGCTACTGGTCACATACATGAAGTCAGTGTTCTGGTGCACAGGTGTGCCTCCAGCATTCCACCTGGGAAAATAAGAAGTCTGTGTGTCTTTCTCGCATGCTTATTCAGAGTCTATTGTTTCAGAACTGTATTTTAGAGACTTACTTTGGTTTGATCATGTCTTCGGGTGCCTCTTCCAGAAGATCGTAGATGTAGTTGTTGTAGATCTCGATGTAAGAGACAAAAACGCTGTAGGAGCTGTCTTCATCCACCGCTTCAGCTTTGTAGGCTTCCTCCAGCTTTATCATGTCCGCTATTTCAGGGTCAGTCTTCTGTCTACACACAAGCTCTTGTATTATTAATCAGTAAAGATTACACCAGATGATTCACTTTATGCACTGGCTAACCTGGAGGTTGAGGGTTTAGCTGTATTCAGGAAATTGTCCCGTCTTTGGCGCTCCAATAATGCATCCACTTCTGTTTGGACGTCCATGCCATTTTTCTCGTCACTTTTAAAAACCTTGAAAAAGAAAGGCTTTTAGCAGGGAAGATGTACAGTGTGACCAAAACCCTTTTCACCTTAACTCACATATCTTTTAGCCTGATATGGTCCAATACTATTAAAAATCATGTCGAGGGAGCGGGGAAGTAAGCCTCCTAGACCTGGGGAGCCAGTCATGGTAAAGGTTTTCCCACTGCCAGTGACACCGTATGTGAAGAGCAAACCTGCACAGAAGAGAATCGGGTCTTCAAAAATCCTACAATAATACATTTTATTTATATAGCACAATTCAGGGCATTCACAGGTGCTTTGCAAAATAAAAATAAATAAATGGAACCATAGAAACTGATCAAAACAGTTATTTAGATTGGATTGAAGCAGTTCAACAGATTATTAAAAGGTGGGGATAGTGATGCAGAATGCTCAGTCTTGAAGCTGTGGTTTCTCTTATCAGTACATACCATTTTTCCCACTCATGAGGTCCTCCACCAGAGGTTTGGCCACATACTCAAAAAGCTCTTTTTGAGATACAGACACTCCAAAAACCTTTTTAAAGGAATACTGGGTCTGAAAAACAAGTGAGATTTTAGAAGTCGATTATTCCGATCATTGCAGCCCTAATAAACCTCAAAAACACAGCCTACCTCTTTGTACTCTCCATTTCTGTTGACTTTAAATCCCTCAGGAGCGTGGAGCTGGATTGTGGAGCTGCTGATCACCTCAATGCAGCACTCCGGGTCCTCTGCACCCAAGGGTCGCACTCGGCAGTAAACCTGGGCCAAAAGCATTCCTTTACCTCTGCTCACATCACAAATTTTGTCCTCCTCGGTGAGAACAAACTCACCCCGACTGGATCTTTCTGAGTGTTGGATGCCTTTTTCGGAGGCCTTCTAGGCGTTCTTCCTTTTCTGAAGGCACGGCAAGGCAAGGCAAGTTTATTTGTAGAGCACATTTCATACACAAGGCAATTCAAAGAATACCAAAGATTCTTTGAGCACATCGCTACTAAGTATAGTATCAGAAGCTAACAAAGCATCAGCTGATTAACGTAAAACCATCTGTAAACTCAAGGCTTTGTCCAGTAGGCAATTGAAACACACTTCACAATCACAATTCGCCTATTCACTGAAAGAAAATAAAAATAATAAATATATATATATATATATATATATATATATATATATATATATATATATATATATATATATATATAAATAAAAGTCTTACATTTGTCGATTCATTGTAGCTTTCCGCTTTCACCGTCTTCGTCTTCCTCTGTTTGAAACTTCCGCTCCTCCTTCAAGCCGATTTCAAAACGGGAGCGCAATAATAGATCCGTGGCAACAACCAATGAGAGTCCAAAACAACTGATCACGTGTTTCCGTTTCCCAAACCACGGATTGGGAAACGGAAACACGTCATAGTGTCAACGTTTACATTTAATTTATTCAACTGGGATTATATCGTTAAAATGCATATGGATAACCTTAAAACAAATTATGTATTTGCTTATCCTGAATATAATAAACATTTTCTGAGGCAAATGTTTATTATATTCAGGAAAAAGTGTTTAATATAAAACTAGTGTAATCTGCCGTCCGTGGCAATTGTGGCAATCCGTGGCAATTGTGTCAGCCATCTTGTGATTGTAAAAGCAGCAAAATTCACATTATTTTACATCAATATGTAAAGTATTTGCCCTAAAAACTGAAGTCCTATATTTTATACAGAATTAAACTATGTTTGTATGTTGTGGTATGTCAATAAATCAAATGGACAGAGCAGAATTTTGAAAAATATTTATTGCTGGCATTGTAAATGATTTGAACTCACAAACTAGGGGTTTGATTCGGTGGTAATCGTAAAGTCTATAGTAGTAATTTAACATAAAACAATGATAGATTGATAATAGTAAAATATGAAAGTGAAATAGAGTTTTTTTTACGATTTCTTTTTTTTTTTTACACAATTATTTTTTTTGGACATCGAATCTAGTAAAAATATGAATTGTATATAAATAAGATTACATTTATTTGTACTTCGATGTAAAAAATACAATGTAAAAAAAATCTAATTCAATGAATTCTATGTAAAAAAATAAATAAAATCGTTATAACAACACAACATAACCTTCATACTTTCATCCATTGCCTAGAGTTCTTGAGTAGAATATTACAGTCAGAACATGGCTGCCTGGCTGGTACTATTCTAGATTTATTGTACACAGTTTGCCTGTAAACAGTAGGCGTGCCAGGCAGGATGACACACTCTGACCCCTGTCGGCCAAACTGCGTCACACTTGCAGCCACATTTGAGCTATGTAGCATTTGCGTTTGTTGTAGTTGACAGCGTGGTTAATAAATTGCCAAATACTTTGTGGTGGCGTCGTTGTGGTGGATATTTTGGAACAGAGAAAATGAAAGTACCAAAGTCTACGAAGACTCAAGGTAATCAAACAATCTCCAAGAAAATACGAGAGAAGAAAGAAGCGGGCACGTCTTCTTCTGCAGGCAAGACTGACAAATCGTGCAAATGAAATGTTTGGAGGTAATTTAGTGACATGCTGTTTGGTTTTACAGGAATTGTACCCAAGTCCTGTGCTGTCCAGAAAAGGGCTGGACATCATAGCATCCTGCATTACCTTTACAAGAACACCTTGGGACAAAACCTGCACTCCCAGCTCAGACAGGTGAGTGAAACGTGCTGGACATTAGACCTAAAAGGTGCAAAAAGTCTCTAATTTAGCTATATGATGATTATAATATTGTTGCGTAAATATCCTAAATAATATTGTGTACTAGACCAGACCAGGATTAAACCAAGGCTTAGAACAGGACAAAGACCAAAGTGTGAATGAACCCTGAAAGACCGAAGAAACTAGATAGACCATGATCCTTCAGTTAGATTTGTATTTATTTGCACACACATGGAACACATTACAAAAACGCCCAAAATACCCCCAGGCTTTATGAGCTTGCTTCCCCTAAAAACAGACATGAACAGGCAAGACAGATTGTTACAGTAGAAATGTATGTTTGATTAATATAAAACTATGTTAGAATACATGATGTGTGGATGGATTAAACTATAATAAGATGTCATCATGTGTGAAGCATTTACAAGAGCAAACTTTACTAAAAACACCAATGGATTTCATCATTTTTCAACAAACATGTTTGATATGATTTTCTAGGTCAGTTTTTGATCAACAATTGCTCCTAAAAACAACTTTGGCCACTTGGTGACTTTGGATACCATTAATAGAGAGATTTTTTTGAAATATTCAAATTATTAAACACACAATTAATGTTTATCAGAAAATATGATTTCTACAGGAAGTCTGACCACAATATTGCATCTAGGGCTGCAGGCTTTAATCAATTAATTGGTCGATGGTGTCTTAGTCAACCACACGTTCTATTAGACTAATTATTTGATGGGAAAGATTTATATAAACGGAGGAAAAGGCATTGACTGAATTAGCTGGACATTTGAGTATTAATTGTGATTTCCTTCTGCTTTTTTACATACGAATATACAATTTACAAATTCTCTACTTGTCTTGTCAGTGCCCTTTGGGTCAAATATATGGTATTTGTCACCAAGACCTGTTGTGGAAACTATTCTATAACAAATGACAGCAAAAATGAGGCGAAATATAACCAAGTTGTCTTGTTCAAAAGTGGTTCTTTATTTTAGCCGTACACAGCCAAAAAGCTCTCCCTGACATTTGCCTTTCTGTCCCTCCCTGATCTGACCAGAGCAAACATTGAGTTCAGCTTATTAAGGCATAGCAGGTGCCACGTATGCACAAAACCAGTCTTAACATATTGCAGAAAAACACACTCAATGTTCTACCGCATGCGAGACATCTTTGGATCCGCAGCTGTCAGTCTGTGTTCCCAGGGATGTCTGCATACAGAGCCATAATAAAAGTGACCCGGTTGTTACACATATGTTGACCTAAGTTTTATGGCATAAACATTACATTTTTACACCACAGACCCCTCTTTGTCAACTAATCAATGAACAGGGCAATATTTTAGTCACTCAAACTTTTCTTTTGTTGATTACAGCCTTAATTACACCCCTATATTGGTCATGTCATCAATCTTTGCAATTAAAACGTCTTGTCTCTTTGTCAGTGTCTTCAGGAGCCTTTCGTGCGCTCGCTCTCATCCTATCACTACCATGGGGCTGAAAGCCCGTTCGACCGCAGAATCACCTTTTTGGAGTGGCACCCGACGCACCCCTCCACGCTGGCTGTGGGATCCAAGGGCGGAGACCTTTTCCTGTGGGACTATGAAGACGGCGCCAGAAAGAGTTTTATCCAAGGGGTCAGTCTTCTGCTTTTGCCTTTACTTGAATGTGAATCACAAGTGGTGGTGCAAATCATAACACACACTGCCAGATTTGAAGAACAATTTTACATTCATCTTGACTAAAATAATTGTGACGGCCATAAAAGCATCTCCTGTGCGGAACAGAGACCTTGGCAAGTCCAAGTCTGTGCCCATCAAGATCAAGGGTATTTTTGTATTTACAGTTGTGGTCAAAAGTTTACATACACTTGTAAAGAACATAATGTCATGGCTCTCTAAACTCAGATTTTTCTCTGATAGACTGATTGGAACATATACTTCTTTGTCTTCTTTGTACCGTGGGTTCTCTCCGGGTTCTCCGGCTTCCTCCCACCGTCCAAAGACATGCATGTGTTAGGTAAAATTAGCAACTCTAAATTGGCCCTAGTGAATGAATGTGAGAGTGAATGGTTGTCTGTAATGTCTATGTGTTGGCCCTGCAACGAGTTGGCTACTGTCCAGGGTGTACCCCGCCTAAGGCCCGAAGTCACTGGGATAGGCTCCAGTCACCCGCGACCCCGAAAGGGAACAAGCGGTAGAAAATGAATGAATGAATTATGGGCGAACAGAAAAAGTGACCAAATCTGCTGGGTCAAAAATATACATACAGCAACATGAATTTGTAATTTTGGTGACTTAGAAAGTTTTGTCAATGAAATGAGCTTCATAGCATCTTAACGTCTTGTGAGTGATTATGAGTGACTACAGATGGTGACTTCTCTGAGCTCATTTAAATTGGGCTCATTGGATACAAACGCACATAAACGCTACAATGGAAAGTCAAAGTTCAGCACGGATCTGAAAAAGCTTGAACATGTCAGGAAAGTCACTTGGAGCCATTTCAAATCAGCTGCAGGTCCAAGAGCAACAGTGCAAACAATTGTTTGTAAGTATAAAGTCCATGGCACTGTTTTGTCATTGCCACGATCAGTAAGAAAATGCAAGCTATCACTTGCTGCTGAGAGAAAATTGGTTAGGAGGGTGGAGAGTTAACCGAGAACCACCAACAAGCAGATCTACCAAGAATTAGAAGCTGCTGGAACACAGGTGTCAGTGTCCATGTCCACAGTCAAGCGTGTTTTGCATCACCATGGACTGAGAGGCTGCCGTGCAAGAAGGAAGCCCTTGCCTTGCAGATCACATGGACAAAGATAAGACCATCCGGAGCAAAGTTGAGCTGTTTGGCCACAATGCCCAGCAATATGTTTGGAGGAAAAAAGGTGAGGCCTTTAACCCCAAGAACACCATGCCTACCGCCAAACACTGAGGTGGTGGTATTATGCTGTGGGGCTGTTTTGCTGGCAATGGGACTGGTGCTTTACAGAGAGTAAATGGGATCGGGAAGGTGGATTACCTTCAAATTCTTCCCAAAAAAACTAAAATCATCAGCCCGAAGGTTGGGTCTTGGGCGCAGTTGGGTGTTTCAACAGGACA